>NC_053394.1:158865255-159165255 GCF_905171765.1 Bufo bufo
CGCAAATGCGGTACGCAATACGGCAACAGCCTTTAGAGGCATTCTGTTATTCATTCCATCATAATAGAAGTCTATGGGCTGCAAAACGGATCCATCCCGTTTTCGTTATGCAGGGGAGGACTCTGCGTTTTTTTTTTACCATGTTCACTATGCAGTAAAATTGACCTGTTACCTTCATTCTCCAGGTCAGTATGATTACAATGATACTACACTTGTATAGTATTTCTTGCGTTTTAATATTGGGGGAAAAAAAACTTGAAAAAAAATTATTTTTTTCATCTCCACAGTCTGCCATTTTTGGGGAGTTGAAGTGCCAAAAATTGCGAATTGGCCATTTTTTTTGTTTTTTTTTGTTATGCCATTCATTTTATGGGATTAATATTGTTATATTTTATTAGTGCAGACGTTTTCACATGTGGCGATGCCCATAATGTGTATTTATTGCATTGGTTATGTACTTTTATTTTGATTTTGGGGAAAGGGCGGGGTGATTTGAACATATATATATACTATTATTCACACGTCACAGCAGCGACGTTTCGGTCCTCTTACTACTTACAGAGGAGTGCCGTGGATTTCTTCAGTATATATATATATATATATATATACACTGCTCAAAAAAATAAAGGGAACACTTAAACAACACAATGTAACTCCAAGTCAATCACACTTCTGTGAAATCAAACTGTCCACTTAGGAAGCAACACTGAGTGACAATCAATTTCACATGCTGTTGTGCAAATGGAATAGACAACAGGTGGAAATTATAGGCAATTAGCAAGACACCCCCAATAAAGGAGTCGATCTGCAGGTGGTGACCACAGACCGCTTCTCAGTTCCTATGCTTCCTGGCTGATGTTTTGGTCACTTTTGAATGCTGGCGGTGCTTTCACTCTAGTGGTAGCATGAGACGGAGTCTACAACCCACACAAGTGGCTCAGGTAGTGCAGCTTATCCAGGATGGCACATCAATGCGAGCTGTGGCAAGAAGGTTTGCTGTGTCTGTCAGCGTAGTGTCCAGAGCATGGAGGCGCTACCAGGAGACAGGCCAGTACATCAGGAGACGTGGAGGAGGCCGTAGGAGGGCAACAACCCAGCAGCAGGACCGCTACCTCTGCCTTTGTGCAAGGAGGAACAGGAGGAGCACTGCCAGAGCCCTGCAAATTGACCTCCAGCAGGCCACAAATGTGCATGTGTCTGCTCAAACGGTCAGAAACAGACTCCATGAGGGTGATATGAGGGCCCGACGTCCACAGGTGGGGGTTGTGCTTACAGCCCAACACCGTGCAGGACGTTTGGCATTTGCCAGAGAACACCAAGATTGGCAAATTCGCCATTGGTGCCCTGTGCTCTTCACAGATGAAAGCAGGTTCACACTGAGCACGTGACAGATGTGACAGAGTCTGGAGACGCCGTGGAGAACGTTCTGATGCCTGCAACATCCTCCAGCATGACCGGTTTGGCATTGGGTCAGTAATGGTGTGGGGTGGCATTTCTTTGGAGGGCCGTACAGCCCTCCATGTGCTAGCCAGAGGTAGCCTGACTGCCATTAGGTACCGAGATGAGATCCTCAGAAACCTTGTGAGACCATATGCTGGTGCAGTTGGCCCTGGGTTCCTCCTAATGCAAGACAATGCTAGACCTCATGTGGCTGGAGTGTGTCAGCAGTTCCTGCAAGACGAAGGCATTGATGCTATGGACTGGCCCGCCCGTTCCCCAGACCTGAATCCAATTGAGCACATCTGGGACATCATGTCTCGCTCTATCCACCAACGTCACGTTGCACCACAGACTGTCCAGGAGTTGGCAGATGCTTTAGTCCAGGTCTGGGAGGAGATCCCTCAGGAGACCGTCTGCCACCTCATCAGGAGCATGCACAGGCGTTGTAGGGAGGTCATACAGGCACGTGGAGGCCACACACACTACTGAGCCTCATTTTGACTTGTTTTAAGGACATTACATCAAAGTTGGATCAGCCTGTAGTGTGTTTTTCCACTTTAATTTTGAGGGTGACTCCAAATCCAGACCTCCATGGCTTAAAATTTTTTATTTCCATTTTTTTATTTTTGTGTGATTTTGTTGTCAGCACATTCAACTATGTAAAGAACAAAGTATTTCAGAAAAATATTTAATTAATTCAGATCTAGGATGTGTTATTTTTGTGTTCCCTTTATTTTTTTGAGCAGTGTATATACAGTACAGACCAAAAGTTTGGACACACCTTCTCATTCAAAGAGTTTTCTTTATTTTCATGACTATGAAAATTGTAGATTCACACTGAAGGCATCAAAACTATGAATTAACACATGTGGAATTATATACATAACAAACAAGTGTGAAACAACAGAAAATATGTCATATTCTAGGTTCTTCAAAGTAGCCACCTTTTGCTTTGATTACTGCTTTGCACACTCTTGGCATTCTCTTGATGAGCTTCAAGAGCCAGTCCCCTGAAATGGTTTTCACTTCACAGGTGTGCCCTGTCAGGTTTAATAAGTGGGATTTCTTGCCTTATAAATGGGGTTGGGACCATCAGTTGCGTTGAGGAGAAGTCAGGTGGATACACAGCTGATAGTCTTAATGAATAGACTGATAGAATTTGTATTATGGCAAGAAAAAAGCAGCTAAGTAAAGAAAAATGAGTGGCTATCATTACTTTAAGAAATTAAGGTCAGTCAGTCAGCCGAAAAATTGGGAAAACTTTGAAAGTAAGGGCTATTTGACCATGAAGGAGAGTGATGGGGTGCTGCGCCAGATGACCTGGCCTCCACAGTCACCGGACCTGAACCCAATCGAGATGGTTTGGGGTGAGCTGGACTGCAGAGTGAAGGCAAAAGGGCCAACAAGTGCTAAGCATCTCTGGGAACTCCTTCAAGACTGTTGGAAGACCATTTCAGGGGACTACCTCTTGAAGCTCATCAAGAGAATGCCAAGAGTGTGCAAACCAGTAATCAAAGCAAAAGGTGGCTACTTTGAAGAACCTAGAATATGACATATTTTCAGTTGTTTCACACTTGTTTGTTATGTATATAATTCCACATGTGTTAATTCATAGTTTTGATGCCTTCATAGTCATGAAAATAAAGAAAACTCTTTGAATGAGAAGGTGTGTCCAAAATTTTGGTCTGTACTGTATATATATATAGTACAGACCAAAAGTTTGGACACACCTTCTCATTCAAAGAGTTTTCTTTATTTTCATGACTATGAAAATTGTAGATTCACACTGAAGGCATCAAAACTATGAATTAACACATGTGGAATTATATACATAACAAACAAGTGTGAAACAACTGAAAATACAGTATGTCATATTCTAGGATCTTCAAAGTAGCCACTTTTTGCTTTGATTACTGCTTTGCACACTCTTGGCATTCTCTTGATGAGCTTCAAGAGGTAGTCCCCTGAAATGGTTTTCACTTCACAGGTGTGCCCTGTCAGGTTTAATAAGTGGAATTTCTTGCCTTATAAATGGGGTTGGGACCATCAGTTGCGTTGAGGAGAAGTCAGGTGGATACACAGCTGATAGTCCTACTGAATAGAATGTTAGTATTTGTATTATGGCAAGAAAAAAGCAGCTAAGTAAAGAAAAACGAGTGGCCATCATTACTTTAAGAAATGAAGGTCAGTCAGTCAGCCGAAAAATTGGGAAAACTTTGAAAGTAAGGGCTATTTGACCATGAAGGAGAGTGATGGGGTGCTGCGCCAGATGACCTGGCCTCCACAGTCACCGGACCTGAACCCAATCGAGATGGTTTGGGGTGAGCTGGACCGCAGAGTGAAGGCAAAAGGGCCAACAAGTGCTAAGCATCTCTGGGAACTCCTTCAAGACTGTTGGAAGACCATTTCAGGGGACTACCTCTTGAAGCTCATTAAGAGAATGCCAAGAGTGTGCAAAGCAGTAATCAAAGCAAAAGGTGGCTACTTTGAAGAACCTAGAATATGACATATTTTCAGTTGTTTCACACTTGTTTGTTATGTATATAATTCCACATGTGTTAATTCATAGTTTTGATGCCTTCATAGTCATGAAAATAAAGAAAACTCTTTGAATGAGAAGGTGTGTCCAAACTTTTGGTCTGTACTGTATATATATATGTATATATATATGTGTATGTATATATATATATATATATATATTAAAAAGTATTACTTTTTTAAACTTTTTTGTAACTATAACTGGCAATCATTACATTGCCCATTGTGTTCTGTGATGGCTATATAGCTATCATTAAACACTTCATTTACAATATACCAATACAGTGCTGCCACCTGGTGGCCTGTATTGGTATATTTTACTAATAGCTGTCAGAGCCTGCTTGAGGCTTCAGGCTATTACATTAATAATGTATCAGGTTCCCCAATCTCAGCTGGGGAACGCTGTTACGGGTGTGGGAGTGCGGGGTTCCTGCTTCCTGACCGCTCACATTTGACTACGGTATCTGCGGGGTTAAATGTATGAGATCAGCCTTATGGCTGATTACATACATTCGCTGCGGGTCTCTGCTGTTTGAATTCCTCATGTAACCCATAATGCATAAAATTACACCAACGAATTTCTTATCTGACCTCCTCTGCCCTAGACCTCTATCCCCCATACCTCCCCCTGCCATCCTGGTGTCCCCAGCTAGTCCTATCTTCTAAATCCCTTAGAATTTATCCAGTCATTAACATCTTGTGGATTCAAAAAAATTCTGATTTTCCATCATATATAATTCTTAATTTAGAGGGAAAAATCATGTAATATTTATTGTCCGCTAGGCGCAGTCTTTTCTTCACCTCATTGAAGGACATTCTTTATTTTCTAGTTTTATCAGAATAATCAGCAAAAGAGCATAATTTTACATCCTTCAAATTCTAATGGCTGCATTTCTCTTGCTAATCTCAACAAGCAGTCCTGATCCTTAGAACTCAGCAAGTGAAGTAGAATCGGATGTGGATTAGCTCCAGGTACTTGAACTCTTAAAGGAACTCTATGAGCCCTCTCCACAGGAATAAATTTACATAAGGAATCTAGACCAAAGATCTCTGTAATCCACTTAACAACAAACTGGACACAGTCTGTGATTTTGGTACTCCAATTTTCCTTAGAATACATCTACGGGATCTGTCCTCTAAATCACTCTAAATCATTTCTAGTTAAGTCCTTTATAGAACATTCAATGGTTTTAACCGATTGTACCAAATTGTATTTGTATTTTTTTTAGAGCGTTTTGGGCTCTAACTTGACTTGATCAATTACCTTACCAGGAATCTTAAATGGAGAATCACCCTTATTGGGCTAATTTCTTTTACACATCCTGCCCTGGGTAGGAGGGAAAATGGACTTGCAAAGCATGTCTCAGTTGCAGAAATCTATAGAAGGCCTGGTGTGGGATATCATAGTGGTTTATAAGAGTTTCAAAGTTACACTCCACACTTCACCATTGAGCATATGTTGTATGGTATGTTCAGGCAGCAATAGATTGTGCCACAAGGACCAACCACGAAGAGAACCCTCTAGATTAAATAGGGTCCGTATATGGGACCACACATTATGTGCCAATATATGGAGTGCTGGAATATTCCAAAGTATTCCAAATGCCGAGGGCCCCCCTCAAGGCACATCAGCTATTTAAATCTTCATCTCCCAATAGCTCCTCCTCTCCCAATTCAGCTACACTTAATACCCATGATCTTAGATACCTAACATGAGCAGCTAGATAGTACAGAAAGGAATGGGGGAACCATGATTTAGGGATGGGAGTAGTAGACATGCTGTAAGGTGTAAAAAAAAAGTTTAGGCAGCACCATAATCTTGATAAGGTTTCCTCTACCTACTAACGACAGAGACAAGGCTTTCCACGGTCTAGTTTTTAGCGTGATCCATTCCAAGAGGGGATCCATATTAAGGTGGAAGAACTCTAGCGGGGTGTGTGTAATTTCTATCCTCAATCTACTCAAAAGCCCTAATAGAGACCCTCGGGATGTAAATACAAACACTCAACAGTCAATAGACCAAAAAATATCCCTTTAGGGGTCTCTACTAAATAAGTATAGGATAAAAAATGATATCTTTATTTCTTCATTTAAAACACTTAATGTCAGGGGGAAAAAAGGGGAATTTTATTAAAACTATCAGTCCAAAGTAGGGTTTAATGCTTGTTAACCTAGTGGCTGCTAGTGGATTCTAGCAGTAACTGGGGGGTAAATGTCACCTCTACTGACTGTTATGCACACAGCCAAGTGCGCTATGCACTATATTCAGGGACAGGTCAGAGGATTGGTGTTATAGAGTTGTTGTTAACTTTAAGGGTGTGCTGTATCCCTAATTTATTAAGGGCTGTGTTGAACTGTTGGCAACAATGCGGAGCTTTATTGACAATAGGGTCAGGCAGACAGTTGCAATGGTTAATCAATGCTTAATCCATTGGCAAACAGCTTGTACATATAACATGTCTTGATATCAGGCATACATTGTTAATAATTTCACTGCACAGCTTGTTTGCTGTTAATTTTGCCTGTTTATATCACAGGCTTAACACTTGTATCGATTGCCCTCAAGATGTAGCAATATGCTCTGAGCATATGAGCTCAGTAGGAGACGCTGTTGCTGATCGCTGTTTGGATGCTACCCCAGCCTCACAGTAACAGACCTTAGTGGTCACACAAACATCTGACTAATTAGCCCTCAGTATTCCCTATCGCTCACTAGGATGCCGACTTGAACTGCCTAAAATTGAAGCGCAGCACTATTGCACCCCTCCCGACATGTTTCGCCACAGAAGTGGCTTCGTCAAGGGATGTGGGGTACTACCAACTGATATGCGTAACAGGAACCTGATAGATCATTTCTATCCTGAGATATGTGAAGTGGTGGGCTATACGAACTGGGAGACCCGTGGCCCATCATTACCATCCATGGGATAAACAACTGATTTATCCCAGTTAATACACAGACCGGATGGACACACATGGCACGCTGAACACTGAATGGCATCCTACATTGAGCTTTTACTGCGGGAGCCGAAAAACAAGAGGGGGGCGGGAAGCAGCCGACAGTGTACGTCCTACATCATCAGCATCACCCTGATTGTCTACAATTTCTAAGATCTTTCATATTTCTCAAAGTATTTACCCCAGACAACTGGCTTGAATACACTGATAAATCTCCTGCTTCCCTTCATATAGTATTAGTATATTATAAAATGTATATAAAAATTATATAACTGGCAGCCACCACTAGGGGCAGCACACTGTGTAAGAATTTATACAGTAACCATGGATATCAATGGAAGCTTAAATACCCATCCCTATTTTGTGAGCTGCCACACCTAATAAAATTCAGGCTGTCCAACATAAATCTACAAATAGATATAAAGCTAGATTTGCCTCATATTGTCTAGAAACTTGTGCTAATATTATATTGCTGAGAAAAATGAAGCTTTAATAAATGCAAATGAGCCTCTAGGAGCAATGGGGACATTGCTGTTACTCCTAGAGGCTCTTCTCTCTTTGCAATGGCCATGCCCCCTACACTTTGATTGACAGGGCCAGGAAGTGTAAATGTGATCATGCCTGCCTGGCCCTGTCAATCAAAATGCAGAGGGCACGGAAGTTGCAGAGAGAGCAGAGCCTTTAGGAGTAATGGCAATGCCCTTGTTGCTTCTAAAGACTCATTTGCATATATTAAAACTCCATTTTTCTCAGCAATGCGGCACATATGAACATGGGAACAACACAGATGTCTTCAGCTGCCAAGTGCACATACAACAGGGCAGCCAGTTTTATAGGTACAAAACTGCTGGCAGGTGCCCTTTAAAGAAAGAAAACAAAAACACATAAAAAAACCAAAACACATGTTTCCCATGAAAACTAAAACATGCAAATTTGGTGTCATTATAATGACGTATACAGTTAACATGTTATTTATACCACACAATTGATGGAGTACAAAAACCAAGTCCTCATACAGCTATATCAATGGAAATATCAAAATTATGGCTGTCACAATGCAGTAAGAAAAGATGTACCTTTTTTTATTACTTTATTTGCCCCAGATTATATATATTTTTATATTCTTTGTAATATAATTTTTCATTAAGTCTCTTGACTACTTGACTCCATGGCTGCAGGATGTACAGCGACGTTGTTCATTTACATATGTGTATCTGCTCTGTTAATGCTAAATTAATTTCTATGTTTATATATATACGCATCCAAAAGCAACATTTTGCATCAATTCTTCTCATACACAAGATATGGCGTGGTGCCAAGATAGCCACAGACGTAGGAGTTGTTCTTGTCTTATGGAACCTTCTGAGTCTGACGTGTTCCTTCATGTGATTATATTTATGAGTATAAGGATGCCAGTGACAAATGACTTCCTGTACCATTAGAAACAGAGAGTTAGAGAATCACATATTAGCTGAAAGATATTGAGGGTCATTTATTAAAAACTGGCGTTTTACACTGGTCTTTGATAGCCCCTGCGCTGCCGGAGGATGCGCTTCATTTATGAAGAGGCGCACACCTAGTCACAAACTAGACGCATCCTCCTGCAGTCTGTGTGCCTAGTTTGAAAACTCGTAGTTTTCAGTTGTTATTTCTCTGGCCTAACCCTTTCCACACCCCCACAACTCCCTCGCCACTCCCAGTTTTGTTGCACAAGTGTTTAAAAAGTCGAAAAAATGTGGTCTTGCAACTTTTTAGGCCATTGGGTAAATATGACATGGGGTGGTTTTATGATAGTCTTCCTGTTATATTTCGGGTGGTCCTAGTGGTTTACCAGTTTATGCCAAATGTCTCCAGAGGTCTAAGGTGAAGTAAGGGCTTTAATATACAATATACATGGTGTTTATAGGGCATTGGGAATTTTGGCAGCCTTACCTCACTTGGAGGCAGATTGCAGCAGCATACGCCTACTTGGCTGGGCATCCTGCCCACCAGCTGACAAGTCTGTCTGTTCGGTGTTGATGGTGGAGGAGGGGCAAGACTATAGGAAGAATTAAATGAATTATTTTAAATATATATTTCACTTTGAATGTAACAGGTTTGCATCCATTGTCAGGAACATAACACAATGGCTCACTTAAGGTTTAGAGATAACTGCTCAGTAATAATCAAACAACTAATCTGAATCTTTGCCCTGGAAAAAATAAAAATAAAAGTGGCCCTATGTTGTAGACGGGTCCAAATTGACAGAAGGCATGGCCAATATATCTCTGTAGGCCTGGCAATACTGTAGTGCAGCACAAAATACTGCTGCAGCAGAACCAAATACACAGTGCACAAAATACTGCCTCCCCTGCCACACCATTCAACTCTATCACCATCCTGAGGACAGCAATACAGTTGAATGCAGGAGGGCACTTCCTTCTGCCAGCCAGTTGCATAAGTACCAGATGCTACTAGCATTAATTAATGGTGAGAACATCAGATCTCTATGTACCCAACAGGCGGCCGTGAGAAGGCCTTGGATGACCCTCTGGGCATCGGCCCACCAGGAAATTTCCCTGTAGGGTCTATGGCCAGTCCGCCCCTTGGAGCAAGAAAGCTATCAAAGTTATATAGTGAAAGTGATACTGAGTGGCTAATTTGATGGAGACTGGTGGAACCTTGACCAATAGATGGAATTCAGGGCCTGCATGGCTAAGTAAAGTAGGCACTTTGGCCTTTCCCTGATCAAGGCCTCATGCACATGAACATTGTTTGGGTCCGCATCTAAGCCGCATTTTTTCCAGCTCGGGTGCGGACCCATTCACTTAAAAAAAAAAATACATGTCCTATTCTTGTCCGTATCACGGACAAGGATAGGACTGGCCTATTGTGGGCCAGACCTTCCGTTCTGCAAAATGCGGAACACATACGGCCAGTATCCGTGTTTTGCGGATCCACGATTTATGGACCGCAAAACACAGTACACCCATGTGCATGAGGCCTTAATGAAATGTTCAGCCTGGGGATGTGTAGGAACTAGATATACAGTATCACCCTATTCACTCCTATGGACTTTTTCACTTTAGTTTTTTCAGTTATGTTGCAGCCTTGTGCTAAAATAAAAAATAAAAGTTTTTCTTCATCAATCTGCACTCAATACTCCATAATGAGAAAGTAAAAAGAGAATTTTAGAATTTTCCACAAATTTATTAAGAAGAAAAAACTACAATTTTGCATGGACATAAGTATTCAGACCCTTTTCTTTGACACTTTACATTTAGCTCTGGGGGCCTCCCATTTCTCTCAATCATCTTTGAGATGTTTCTGCAGCTTGATTGGAGTTCTCCTGTGGTAAATTCAGTTGATTGGACATCATTTGGAAATATATACCGCTGTCTATTTAAGATCTCACCGCTGACAATGCATATCAGAGAGAAAAGCAAGCTATAAGGAGAGAACGGCCTGTAGAGCTCAGAGACAAGATTGTGTGGAGGCACAGATCTGGAGAAGGGTACCAAAAAATCCTGCTGTACTGAAAGTTCCCAAGAGCAAAGTCGCCTCCGTAATTCTTAAATGGAAGAAGTTTGGAACAGCCTGACTCTTCCTAGAGCTGGCCTCCCCACCAAACTAAGAAATTCGGGGAGAAGGTACTTAAGAGAGGTGACCAAGAAACCCTGTGTGCAGATGGGAGAAACTTACAGAAGGTGAACCATCACTGCAGCACTCCACCAATTTGGGCTTTATGGCAGAGTGGCCAGAAAGAAGCCTCTTCGCAATAAAAGACTCATGAACGTTTGCAAAAAAAAAAAGCGCCTCAAACTGTGAGAAACAAGATTTTCTGGTCTGATGAAACTAAGATTAAATTTTTTGGCCTCAATTCTGAGTGTCATATTTGGAGGAAACCAGGCACTGCCCAATACCATCCTTACAGCGAAGTATGGTGGTGGCAGCAACATGCTGTTGGGGCGTTTTTCAGTGGCTGGGACAGGGAGACTGGTCAGAGTTGAGGGAAAGCTGAATGAAGCAATGTACAGAGATATTCTTAATGAAAACCAGATCCAGAGTGCTCTGGGTCTCAGACTGGACCAAAGGTTTACCTTCAAAACGACAATGAGCCTAAGCATGCCACTAAGACAACACATTAGTGGCTTAGGTACACCTCTGTGAATGTCTTTAAGTGACCAAGCCAGGTAATCGGCGGTAAAGTTACACTGCCAGATAATCACTAACAAACGTTCCTATGAACGCTCTTTAGCAATTATCTTTGGGATTCTCGGGCCGTGTAAAGGGCTCTTTAGAATGGGAAACTTCTTCTAGATCTCCTATTTGCAATCAGACAGATCCCTGGATCAACATGTTCTGCAATGTTAAGTATCATTACCATTAACTCAGTATATTGTCTTCTCATGGAAAATAACCAAGGCTTTATCCACTAACATAATGGCTTCTATTTTTTACAGGATCCATGACAGATTCATTGGCCCAGATTTACTAATCCTACAGATAATGTAAACTTAGTCATGCTGTCTGGACCTGCACCAGATTTATCACAGGGGCTCAGGCTGGATGATGAATTTGATGCGGAAAAAGGCACATTTCTCTGACTCTATACCAACTATTGGTTGGTTTAATTTGAGACAGAATTTTATGCCAGAATTGTGGGGTGGTCTTGTTGCCTCTTAGGCCTTGCCCCTTTTTTCTAGTGAAGCTCCACCGCTTCCCACTAAGCCTCATCTCCTTTTTGACCAAGTTGGGAAAAGAGGGTAGTACGGTAATCCTAGTTGAGCCAAATTGTACCAATTAGCTACACTTGTTGGACAGTTTCTAGACGCAGACAAATCTGGACCATTTTGTTTTGTCATGATCTATTACGATGCATTTTTAATTCTGATGTGCCCCATGTGTAAGAAATATGATTATCGACAATATTAATATTAAATAAGATGATAATAATATTGACCAATTAAAATATTCCTACGTAAGTTCTAGAGGACAGTCAGCAAAGAAAGCACACCAACAAAAGTGTATATTGAAAGAATCAATTGTGCAGCATTGATATTGATAAGATACAAATAAACCAAAACCACTTTAAGCAATAAAACAGATATTTCACAGACCATAACACACCTATATGTAGGACAGAAACACCATTAAATTACAACACTATTTCACAGATTCCTGGCCTGAAGAATCCTAGACGTAAATCACAAAAGCAAAACCAGTTAAGAAAACGATATTACATGACCTAAAAACAAGACATAATAACCATTCAGTAATGTAGAATCATTGAGTTATAGCTACCAGAATCAGGTAGGTTATTTCCTACTTCAAAGGCCAGTTTTGATCTCTGTGTGTTTCTTCCCAATATGCACCATGAGAATAAAAGGTGTCACATTTTCCCACAAATTTCATATTATGACAACTCTAATCTCCTGTCATGAGATCACACTGACTAGAGACATAACGACCATTTGTGATACAATCTAGTATTCGTATTTGAATAGGAGAGTCCATCTGCCCTCAGGATGCCTAAGGCAACTTTCACACTAGCCTTTTTACTGGATCCGGCAGGGTTCAGCAAAATCGCTTCCATTACTGATAATACAACCATCTGCATCTGTTATGAACGGATCCGGTTGTATTATGTTTAACATTGCCAAGACGGATCTGTCATGAACTCCACTTAAAGTCAATGGAGGACAGATCAGTTTTCTATTGTGGCAGATTGTGGCAGAGAAAACGGATCCGTCCCCATTGACTTGCATTGGGGGTCATGCTGGATCTGTCTTGCTACGCATCCCAGGACAGAAAGCAAACTACAACATGTTGCAGTTTGCTCTCCGGTCTGGGAACGCAACTAAACGGAACGGTATGCATTTTGAAGCATTCTGTTCTGTTCAGTTTTTTCCCCATTGACAATGAATAGGGACACAACTGAAGCTTTTTTTTCCGATATTGAGCCCCTATGACGGATCTCTAAAACGCTAGTGTGAAAGTAGAAACACTACTGTAGACATCCTGATTAACAATACAGAAGGCTTCTCTACAACAATTGACCCAAAGACTATTAATTTGAAAACCTTTTCATCTGCTACATCAATGACTCTACAAATTCATTAAATTATAACTCAACCTATAAGACATCTTATATGACAATATCTTCATTTTTTATGACATATCTTACATATGGACTAATGATGAAGTATCAAAAAAAGTTGGAAACACTCATGGAAACAGCAGCATGAACAGAGTCAAAAATTCCTGCATGCACTGGCTAGGAAGGAGAAGATGTGACATTGGGAAACCAGTAAGGAAGAAAGTGATCTGTGATTGTTAAATAGTAAAACTTAACTTTTAATGTGAACCTACTGATAAAAAATTGCCCCTCAAAATGATAATACAAAATTCTAATCTTTGAACAATCTGCAATATATGGAGCTGATATAGAAGTAAGTCACCAACTTATAATAAGATACTGGGAGACATAAATCACTTCATCAAGTAGGATTATAGGTGCACGGCGGCACTATAGATATAAACCATTTGCCCTACCGCTCCGTCGAATGGTTCCTGTTATGCAGCAATTACCTCTCAGACCTTTGATGCAACGAGTCTTCAATGGTTTGAAAAAATATGCTGCACACGGGTAGTAATTGTGGACTAGATCTACCTATAGATGCACTATCAAGGGGTCCTACACTAGCCCTACAGGCCTAACCACGGCGCACCCACTAAAACAAGGGTGACCCCGTCCGGAACCTAACCCTGGAATTGAAAGACCCTAGTTAGCCCTCTCCTAGAGGATCCCTACATGCATGTTTCGCTTTCGGATGAGGAAAAAGCTCATCTGGGGAAACAACAGGAAGCTGGGCAGGTGAATACCTCAAAGTGCACACACAGGAGGTGAAGGGGACAGTACCAAAAATGATAATATGATAAATAACAAAGAAAATCGATATTTGGTCCAGAGTGTGCGTGTCAATACAGATAATATATCAAAATGAAGCAACTGAAATTGAGCTGCTCGTTTAAGCCTGTGTGTGAAACCGTACGCAGTGTGAATGTCCAACAGGCTTCTCGTTGTAACAAAGTTCGGTCCCAGTCGCCACCACGAGTGGGGGGTCTCATTTGCTCTATGCCCATGGACCTAATGCACCTTGGTGACACTCGTTAACATGCCTGGACACAGCCATGTCCCTTTTGTTCTCAAAGTCACCAATGTGTTCCCCCAGGCGCCTGCGTAATTCCCGTCTGGTCTTCCCAATATATTCCTTGCCTCACTCACAGGTAATCTTATAGACTACACCCTGGGTACGACAATTAATAAAATCTTTGATCGGGAATGTACGTTGCAAGTTGGTACTGAAAAAGGACTTTCCGGTTTGTATGATATTGCAGGCTATACAGCTGCTACACCTAAAACTGCCAATTGGTCTACAATCTAGCCACGTTCCTTGTTGGGGATCCGGCATGTAATGACTGTGAACAAGGAGATCCTTAAGACTGTTACCCTTTCTGAATGTAATCTGTGGATACTTGTGTATGACTTCACTGATATCAGGGTCCATAAGAAGAATGGGCCAATGTTTCTCAAGGATCCCACTTGTACGGTCTGCAGTACCATCAAAAGTGGCAATCCCAATTTTTTTTTAGCACCTTCTGTTTTGTTTTTAGGCACCAGAAGTTCTGTGCGGGCTGTTGTAATGGCCCTACGATAAGCTTTCCTTAGAACTTCATCCGGGTACCCTCTTTCTAGAAATCTCATCCTAAGAACATCCTCTTGTTTCCTAAACTCTGTTCCATTTGAGCAGTTACGCCAAAGGCGCAAATATTGGCTGCATGGGATCCCCCTCTTGAGATGCAGAACAGAGTTAGTAGAAGTGGGTTTCCTGAAAATTGTGGTTGGTGTTCATCAGATCCCTTCCTCGAAATATAGATATCCAGGAAGGGGAGGGTATCTGTGCTAGATTCATGTGTGAATCTAAGTCCAATGTTGTTGTTGTTGTTAGGACTATTTACAAAGTCCGAGAAGGTGGATTTCGTGTCGTTCCAGATGACAAAGATGTCGTCGATATACCTAGCCCACAGTGATATGGGCACGGTATCCGGCAACATATTATCATCAAAAACCACAGTTGATTCCCACCAGCCCAGGAGCAAATTTGTGTAGGTTGGTGCACATGAACAACCCATCACTGTGCCCCTGAGCTGGTGGTAAATCTTGTTACAAAAAATGAAGAAATTGTGAGTAAGTAAGTACTCAAGGAGTCTCAAGATGAAATTATTATGTGCAGTGTATTGGCGTCCTCTCATACTTAGATAGTATCGCACTGCTCTGAGTCCAGCCTCATGGGGAATAGATGAGTAGAGGGCCTCCACATCTATACACCCCAGGATGGACCCCCTATCAGTGGTAATACCATCCAGTCTCTTAAGAAGATCCATGGTATCCCTAATGTAAGATGGAAGGGACACTACAAAAGGCATAAGGATTTTATCGATTTATTCCCCAACGTTCTGGCTGATACTGCCGATTCCGGAAACAACCGGCATCCCTTTCAATGGGCTAGTGCCTTTGTGGATCTTAGGTAGACTGTAAAAAGTTGCAATTACCGGGGATTTCGGATAGAGAAAATCATATTCCTCCTGGGAAATTAATTTTTTGGCTCTGGCGTCCTGAAGGATATTTTTAAGTTCAAGCAGATATAACTCGGTAGGATTAGATGAAAGTATCTCATAACCATTTCTATCTCTTAATATCTGCTCGCACATACTTTTATACTCGTCAGAGTTCATGATTACCGTGTTGCCCCCTTTGTCAGAGGGTTTCACAATAATCAAAGGGTCGTTTCTCAGGGTAGTAATTGCTTCCCACTCTTCCTTAGTACAATTTGAAGCTGGAATAGATGAGGACAATTTAGAAAAATCTGCTGTTACAAGTTGGGAGAAGACATCTAGACATGAAATATCGCTGGGGGGTGGGGGGGCATTTTTGTACTTTTATTTCTAAGTGAAGTAAATGGCCCCTCCCCCTCCAGACGATCGTCCCCTTCTCCCAAACTGTCTAACAATCTGACATCGGATAGCATGTCTAAGGGACGCCCAAGTTCCAGACACTGTCGCTTATCTTTGTTTTTAAAGAATTTATGCCATATCAATTTACGAATGAACAATTGTAAGTCCTTAATCCAAGAGAAGGCATCAAAGCGGCGTGTTGGAATGAAGGAAAGACCCTTGCTAAGAACAGCCATTTCAAAAGTATTAAGTAATTTATGAGATAAATTGATTACTTTAGGGCCTGTTGATCCCGTGTTTTGGGTCGATTTCTCAGTGGGTATGTTATCCGACCCCTGGTCTAAAACATTTGATGGTGTATGCGCTGCCACGCATGCGCTGATGTATTCAGCACCAAACTGGGGAGGCGTGTCTCCAAACCAAGCCTTGTTCTGGAGTCTGTGCCACATTTAAATTCCGGCGGGCTCCGAGGCCGCCTTAGGCTATATCGGGCCCATGGAAGACTACAATTTCCCTGTAAGGAGGAAGGGGGTATTCATCTATTACCCTCTCCTCCTCCTCCTTTGATAAAATATTTGCCAGCTTAAGCCATATCAGGTATCAGGGCTTACAATCTCGATATCCAGGGTGCACAATTAATATTGCTGTGTGTGCACTTTAAGGTATTCACCTGCCCAGCTCCCTGTTGTTTCCCCTGATGAGCTTTGTCCTCATACGAAAGCGAAACATGCATGTAGGGATCCTCTAGGAGAGGGCTAACTAGGGTCTTCCAATTCCAGGGTTAGGTTCCGGACGGGGTCACCCTTGTTTTAGTGGGTGCGCCGTGGTTAGGCCTGTAGGGCTAGCGTAGGACCCCCTTATAGGGCATCTATAGGTAGATCTAGTCCAGATCCCTCTCCGTGTGCAGCATATTTTTTCAAAACATCGAAGACTCGTTGCTTTGAAGGTCCGAGAGGTAATTGCTGCATAACAGGAACCATTCGACATAGCGGTAGGACAAATGGTTTATATCTATAGTGCCGCCGTGCACCTATAATCCTACTTGATGAAGTGATTTATGTCTCCCAGTATCTTATTATAAGTTGGTGACTTACTTCTATATAAGCTCTATATATTGTGAGTTGTTCAAAGATTTGTATTTTGTATTATCATTTTGAGGGGCAATTTTTCTATCAGTAGGTTCACATTAAAAGTTAAGTTTTACTATTTAACAATCACAGATCACTTTCTTCCTTACTTATGACTAATACTGGTGGTCTATTTAAATATTCCTATCTGTAACCCAATTTTATGACATCGAGACACCAAAAGATAAATTCATGGCATTGAGCTTTTGATGCAGCAAACAGACATGGAGTATGATCTTCTAGTGTATTTTCATAAATTGCATCTAAATCCATCTCCACTGTGAAGTCATCCAACGGTGAACAATTCAGGGTACCGTATATACTCGAGTATAAGACGAGTTTTTTGGCACATATTTTTGTGTTCAAAAAGCCCCCTCGTCTTATACTCGAGTCTAGGTCTGTATTATGGCAACTTACATTGCCATAATACAGACCATGACATGTTGGGGGCCGGAGAAGCTGTTACTTACCTTTACAGCTGCTCCGGTCAGCTCCCAGCACATCCGCGCGGCACCTCTGTTAAAGGGACACTGACAGGCCCAATAAGCATCCAGGCGTTCTGAAGCCCCGCCCAGCTCATCAATATTCACTTCGCTGGGCGGCGGCTACAACTCTCTCCGACTCAAGTGCCCGGCGCATGCGCATAAAGCAGAGGCTGCAGCGGCCTCTAAGACGCAGACTGTCTGTACGCAGGCGCGATGTGACCCCGGCCGGGCGCATGCGCTGAAGATTAGACGGAGGACGTGCCCAGAGGATTGAATTGGCCATGCGCAGGATCTTGAGTCGGGGAGAGTTGTAGCTGCCGCCCAGCGAAGTGAATATTGATGAGCTGGGCGGGGCTTCAGAACGGCAGTTGGGAGCGGCTGGCTGGGCGCATTTTGAGATGGAGACGAGACAAGCAGGTTATAAAACTTTAGTTTTCGGTATTTATAAGGTGGACAGGGGGGATACTTAGATGATTTTAATACACTTGATAAGACCTGTACTGTCATATATATACCTAAATATGCTTATTGGGCCGGTCAGAGTCAGACTCCCATCAATCTGAGTCACCCTCTTGCAGATGTGTGTATATAATGTAGAGTGTGTGCATTATATACACATACACTCTGCATTATAGCTGCATTTCCCACCCTAGTCTTATACTCGAGTCAATAATTTTTCCCATTTTTTGGGGGGGTAAATCTAGGGGCCTCGGCTTATATTCGGGTCGGCTTATACTCGAGTATATACGGTAATTAAGGCACTTGATGGGGCACATTGAATGTCATAATATGGAGTCAAATATGGTGAGTCTGGTTTCTTTGAATTCTATGACATACACTGTACTGTAAAGAGATATACATTATTAATTATTCTACTTTGTTTATGTACTACTTTGCACTTCATTATATATGGATGAATTATTGTATTAATTACCTTCACAATGTTATGTCACATCACCTACCATTTGCACTTGTAACAGCTTGAGAAAGGCCTCATTGAGTTGAGGCTGAAACATTGGTATAGGTGAATAAAGTGGTCACCATATTTTTTTTACTCATGTTGGAGTGCTGCCTCTTTTCTTGGATGAGATCTGCAAATACATATATTCTTTTATTGGAATATAAAGACATATAACAAGAACAGTCAGAGGCAGATAAGTAAATGCTGTTTTTTAAAAGGCAGTAAAATATCTCTTCATGTGATGTGATTATTTTTGCGAGAATTGGGCATGTGACAAAAGCCTTGGCGTGAGAGGAGAAAGGGAAGTAAAGCAAACAGAATGATAAACTGGCAAAAGTAGTCCTATTGGAACAAAAAATGGTGTAAAATATGTTTAAGATGTCCAATATGATATATGGATGCTAAAGAGGTATTCCGATCATATGACAAATCCCTTGAAACTACTAAACATGTCTAGTTTGTCCCTATTTGGAGAATCTTGATCCTGTGTCCCTTGGAGTCCTTAAAGGTTGGCAGAACCTTGCCACACAAAGAAGGAAAACCAGACTAGAGTCTGTAATCTCTCGGATTCGGAGGCATAAAAGGACAGGAGTCAGGACCCACATTTCATATACTTATTGGCCATCTCCTATAAAATATTTATCATCATGTTACAGTCTGGTTGCATGCTTTTCTTTTTTTTTGCATATAATCAGGCTATAAAGTGTTTTGAATTAAGTCCTGGTTTGGATACAGTGTCGGACTGGCCCAACAATGTACAAGAGGGTCCTATGGTGGGCCAAAGCTCTGATACCATAGTGGGCCCCAAAGATCCAAAAAACTGCTGGAACAGCAGAAGATTTTAACGTTAGTTTAAAACTAGCCTAGCCTTTTTTATGTCTTATGCTCTCTCTCCACTTTGATAGACCGGGCCAGACGTGATCACATTTACACTGCCTGGCCTAGCCAATTAAAGTGCAGTGGGCGTGGCAGTCGCAGAGAGAGCAGAGCCTCTAGGTGTAATGGCAATGTCCCCATTGCTCCTAGAGGCTCATTTGCATATATCCAAAGTTAATTTTTCTCACCAATGCGGGCAGATATGACCATAGGACCAACCCAGATGCCTTCAGCTGCCAAGCGCACATGCAACAGGTCAGACAGTTTCAAAAAGGTAAACTTTATTTTCCTTGAGAAACCTGGCTGTCTCCTAATCCCTGTACCGATGCTGCTAGTTAGCATACAGGCTGGCCTAAGTGAACGGGGCGCACAGCGGGGGAACAGAGAAGCCGAGCTGAAAAAGAAAAAGCACCCTGACATCTCCTAATAAAGCCCTACACTGCCAGGTAATAATATTGGAATCTTAGGACCAGTGAAAGGTCCTCTTTAAACCTCTCTATCCCCATACACACAGCTTTCAGGATAGACAAACATATAACACAGTATTTTCACACATATTTAACCCCTCTTATGCAGTGGGCGCTAGCCCACTGCATTTTACACTATTTTGAGCCTTACTGAATAGCAGCTTTTTGTTCATCTACCAAACAATGAAATAAAAAGTGATGAAAAAACTATATGTACCCCAAAATACTATGAATAAAAACTACAGCTTGTTATGGTTTAATAATTATTTTAGTAAAATGATCTCCAAATCTAAATACCACTCCTTCCCTTCTGTGCCCTGCTCTGTCCCCAAGCAGAAATTTATGACCACATTTTGGGTATTTTCGTACTCAGGATAAATTGCATAACAGTTTATGGGATGCTTTTACTTTTAAAAATGACAAATTTCGGTCTAAAATAATGTCCTACTGTAAAAAATGTAATCTTATATTTTCTCTGTCCACTGTTATTAAATTCTATGAAACACCTGTGGGGTCAAAACCATCACTACACCCCTACACTACAAGTGGCATAATTTCCTCAGGATTTCCCCTAAATTAATTCAGACCCCAAACCAAACCCTCTAAATTAAAGGGGTCATCTAGGATTTTAATGTTGATGACCTATCCTCAGGATAGGTCATCAATATTAGATTGGTGGGGGTCCGACATTCGGCACCCCCACCGATCAGCTGTATGAGGAGACAGCATGTGCGCACATGCCATCTCCCATCTCTCTTCCTGCTTACCGCTGCTGTTTATGGCAAAGCAGCAGTGAGCAGGAAGAGAGACAGGAGACGGCACATGCGCACTGCCCATGCCGTCTCCTCATACAGCTGATCGTCAGGGGTGCCGGGTGTCGGCCCCCCATTGATCTGATATTGATGACCTATCCTGAGAATAGGTTATCAATATTGCAAGCCCGGACAACTCCTGTAATCCAGATCATACCCAAATATTAATCAGACCCAATACTACAAAATTTATTCGGACTCCAGACCATACTCCTAAATTTTAACAGACCCCTTAGGTTTATCAGACTGCAACAACTGTACACTTGCCACTAGATCCTGATGCCTGCCAGTGTGAGGACATTGTGTGCACCAGTGCAGTGGTGCTTCAACCAGACAAGGACCAGGGAGTGAGGAGTGGTGAGTTAGATTAGCCTTGATCACCATTCTCTGGTTTTATTGTACCAGAGAGAGCTTCCCTGCAAAATTAAGAAATTACATTGAAATCAAAACCTGGATTTAAATGCCATCAAGATGCTGTGGAGAGATTTGCAAGAAACCACCATCATACAGGTAAAAAAAATAAGAATCTCCATGGAGGAGCAGGACATTTTTAGATATTAGAGACTGGTATGCAGTTATAAAAACTAAACCAAACTCAACCCAATTTAGGTTGTTTCTGCCAATAGGGTCAATACCAGGTATTATTAGGTGCAAGAGTGCACTTATTTTTCTACAGAAGGACTTTTTTTGTTGTTGAATTCCATAATCTACAGTATATCTTTATATTCTGTTTAGACTAAAAGAATTTCTAGAAAAAAAATTACCTGGGATGCCCTTTTTCGTGTGTAAGTAAGAAATGTACTGCATGCTAGCTGCAGCTGCTGAAAACAGGAAGGAAGCAGAGTTGGATGATAGATGTGGTCATTTAATACCATGTCACACTCATACTTGTCCCGTGAAAGTAAAAATATAAAAAAACACAAACATCAGCAAAATGTAGCTCATAAAAACCTGAGAAAAGCATAAAAAAAAGGGAGAACCAAGTACGGTGAGAGGAGGTAATGAGCATAGCGGCAGGAGGGGAGGCAGGACACATATTACATATACAGCTGTGATGTAAGCAGAAGTGCGTAGACTATGTGGAAACTTTCTGAATCACTCTAAGACACAGGATATGAAGTGACTTGGACTAGAATTGAGATGCCTTAGCGTTCTTGTTCTCCTAGACATGAGTAGCATGTTGACTTTGGTTTGGGTCCCTTCATAGCTCATCGGTAAGGCTGCGAGGCATATTCAAATGCTCTGAGAATTGTTTCAGTTAAGATGGTTTCCAGGATTACAACAAAGGGTCTGTTTTTTTCTTTCTTTCTAGAAACAACGCCACTCTTGTTCATGGGGCTGTGTCTGGTACTGCAACCCATCCCGTTTAAAATGTAAATGAATGCTGAAGAACCAGCTCATGCTCAATAGTGGTATTGTTTCTGGAAAAGGCAAACCCTTTCTTCTAATCCAGAAAACCCTTGTAGTACTGTATAGTGAATATTTAACTTTTTGTAATCTGCTTTGGTTGTACAAATGAGAAATGCTGACCAAAATGACTTTGTTTCCTCTTTTATGGCCAGTTAGGACAGCAGGAAGAAAAGACGAGTGACTTCGAAACAGGTTTAAGAATTTTCTATACAGCTTTTATATCGATCGCTATTATATCATTCTCTTTCTGTCACTGTAAATAAGCCTCTTGTATGCACACTTTGTAGTGGTTATTGTACAGGTGAAACTCGAAAAATTTGAATATTGTGAAAAAGTTCATCTATTTCAGTAATGCAACTTAAAATTTTAATATTGTGAAAAGGTTCAATATTCTAGGCTCAAAGTGTCACACTCTAGTCAGCTAATTAATCCGTACCCCCTGAGCAAAGGGTACCTCAAAATTGACTTTGGGGTTTCATAAGCTGTAAGCCATAATCATCCAAATTATAACAAATAAAGGCTTGAAATATCTCGCTTTGCATGTAATGAGTCTATCTCATATGTTAGTTTCACCTTTTAGTTGCATTACTGAAATAAATGAGCTTTGCACGATATTCAAATTTTTCGAGTTTCCCCTGTACTTCAAGTAAACCAGTTCAGCAGGGGAATAACGTGAATCTCCATTGTCTGAAGGCTGTATTTCTAGCACTGGCAGTAGGACTTTTTGTGCCTCACTCATTAGTATCCAGAGCCCAGATGTGACTGTAACCTCTGCACTCCCTATTTTTACACCTCTGCAGTTCAGGATCAGTGTATTTTCATTTGTACTGGTGGTGGTGTAGGTGTTCTTCCCTTTTTTTCCCCTTTACTCTTCTTTTTTATGTTTTTACATATTGGACTGCTTATAAGACATAATAGAATTATGAGCCCCTGTTACACAGGGGAATACAACCTGATGTAGCTTATCTGGTTCTGCTAAGACCCATAGGCTGTAGCAACTATTCCTTGAGCACATGGGTAAGTGACTTTGTAGTAAAACGTCGCTGCCATCTGGTTGTCTTTGCATTCGGTTATGTACAGTATATAGCTGTATTATGGTGTAGGGTGGCTTCTTATCTGAACTCCTCTGTGGGATATGTGCATGGCTTTATAGTATACAAAGTAAGGCATCATGCATAAAACCGTATGTATTTTGAAGTCCACATATTGCATCTGTGTTTTTTGCGGACCCATTGACTTCAATGGGTCTGTAGTCAGTATTTTGTTGTTATATCTTTTTTTGCAGAACAGACATATGGATGCAGAAAGCAGCTGGATTATCCGCTTTCCAAATCCGTATGTTTGTTCTGCAAGAAGATAGAATATTACGCAAAAACGGACGGAAACAAAAAACAGAACAACGGATCCGTGAAAAACGGACTGCAAAACACTGAAATAGCCATACGGTAGTGTGAAAGAGGCCTTACCCTACAAGTACTATCTCCAAAATAACAACTAAGGACCATATGTTGATCTACTCTAGGTTAGAACGTGTGGGTACGACGCATGATCTGATATTTTAGATCGCTATGTTGTTCTTAGAGAAGACCTTAAAGTGAATCTCCACCTTTGATCAGCATGTAATTTTTAGATCCAGAATTTTGTATTGATTAATTTCACAATATATCTTTATAACATGAAGTAGAAAAAAGTAGTAGGGCACACCTACACTTGGTTACACATGGAGAGTTATTTTAAACAATATATATTTATTTCATAAAACATTCAGAATATTTATAGGAATACAAAAACTGTAGTTAAAATACAAAATATCTAAAATCGCGTCACCGATCCCTCTCCCTGTTAGTTACTTGAAGAGCTTCAGTTTTCGGTCTTGTAGCTTATTTTATGAGAATTATTGATCATATTACAATACGCGTTTTGGAGTTAACTAAGACTCCTTCCTCAGTGGTCCATGTCTCACCTTAATACCAGCCAGGTTGGTGAGGCTACTGGACAGACGTTACATTAAGTCACTTTATTGGGATCACTACCTATGTGCATCAAGGATATATAGAGACTTTACCTTTCTATGTGATATATATGTTTTTTATGTGAATTTTGTATTTTAACTACAGTTTTTTATTCCTATAAATATTCTGAATGTTTTATGAAATAAATACATATTGTTTAAAATAACTCTCCATGTGTAACCAAGTGTAGGTGTGTCCTACTACTTTTTTCTATTTCATATTTGCTACTTAGAAGATTGGGTGGATCTTTTCAGCAGGAGCACCCATTCCATATGTTGATTAGTAGGTGAGCCATCTCTATCAATAATTAGCATTATCTTTATAACATACAGAGTTCTGCAAACATCCAGTATTCAAAGATAAAATGATTGCTAACTGTTGCCACCACTAGATGGAGCTTAGGAACTAACAGTACACTATTTCATTATTGTGTTCAAGGGATTTACAGTAAAGAATAAGAGTGTGTGCTTCCTCTAGTGGTGGCTGTAGGCAGAATTGTATCTGTTATATATGTCAATGCTGGCATTTAGAGTTCTGTATCAGACAAACAGCACCAATAACATACTGTATATTAGGAAATTAATTAGCACAGCATTTCACATATATTTAGTTCTAGACATTCAGATTAAATATATTTACAGTTTTTGTCTCCTGAATTGAAAGTATGTGCTGTACATTAGTTTTCTTCAAGTTTGAAAATTTTTCTTTCTTCCAGCAGAGATGCGTTTCCAGTATGTGCTGACTCTAATCACAGGACTCATAGAATGCATTTGCTTTGCGGGGATCACCTTTGGGTGGGCCTCCCTTGTGTTTGTGCTAAAGAAGGAGAATTACTTTAATGACCTGTGTCCAGACACAAAAAACCAGTCTACCAATGCTACAGGTGGTAAGTACAATATAATGTCAAAATTTTGTCTGCCAAAATGTGATTTAGAATTGTATTACATGGTCACAAACTTTTCACGAAACTTTGCAGAAATCAGTTGAATATAAGAAACTTTTATCACTCTTATACACTGTGCCTCCTAAATTAAAGTTGGCTATACATTAAAAATATATCTCTGACAAACCCACCAATTTTGGCGGGTTTAGACAAAAATCTAATTTGTATGGCATCCTTCAGACTTGACAACCTCTTCCCCCCCCCCCCCCCCGCCTTTCCCCCGGGTGATGTCTGGGTAGATAAGAATCAGGCATGTTGAATTTCAACTGCTTGATCCTTTTGTATTCAGGAAGGTAAGCCTTTGCCAGAGGTATCTGACAGTGGCTTACTCCCCTCTCCCCATTCGCAACATATACATTCTTGGCCAAGCTAGGCAGACATATGTATCAGATATTCGGGAGAGATAGCTATTAACCAAACAAGCGTTTGACCTTTATCTCATGTGTATAGCAACCTTAACATTCTCTGTCTTAAGATGAACTTTCAGCTCACTCCTCTTCCCCACTTTAATTCCACCTCCCCTTTCCCTCTCCATAGACTTCTTATGGGCATCCTATGTGATCCTTTATTGAGTTCATACATCTATCTTTCCATGTAGAATATTAGTTTAGGAGTGAAGGGGGTGGGAGTAAAAGAAATTTTCTCTGATAAGATATATTACATAATTTTCTGTATTCATCTCTACGTTTTATTCATGTAAAGTTGTGTTAAAAGATAGTGATCATTTAAAGAAATGTACAGCCCATTCAGGGCATCTTCAAACAGCTTATTGGCTGGGTGTCGGGAGAAGGACACCCACTGATTTGATATTGATGACCTATTCTGAGTATAGGCCATCAATATCAAAATCCCCGATAACCCCTTTTAAGGGATTTTCTTATTTAAACAACCCATTTTCAAATACTCCATTAAAGGGGTTGTCTCACATCAGCAAATGGCATTTTTCATGTAGACAAAGTTAATACAAGCCACTTACCAATGTATTGTGGTTGTCCATATTGTCTCCTTTGCTGGCTTGATTCATTTTTCTATCGCATTATACAATGCTTGTATTCAGGGGTTGTGACCACCCTGCAATACAGCAGAGGTGGTCGTGCTTGCACACTATAAGAAAAGGCTCCGACCTCCCTGGTGGGCGGGACTGCAGGAGTATGCATAAGCTGGTGCTTTTTCCCATACTTCATTTCTCCTGTGATAGCGCTGGATTACGCACAGTTTCCTGATCATATACCATCAGTATTGTCATCAGTCTGGCTTCAGGATTTAAATGCATATTCCTTCCTCCCTGCATTTTTGATGCACTCTCATAGACTATAATTAGAGATGAGCAAATTTCTAAAAAATTAGATTCGGTCGGTTCGCCAAATTTTCCGAAAAGATTCGATCCTAATTTATTTGTGGAGAATCACGTTAAAAACAGCTATTTCCTGGCTGCAGAAAGCCTGTATAGTGGTGTAGAACACTGTGCCTTGCAGTAACACGCATAGGGAGTCTGCTGTGGTAGTTAAACAATACTGTGAGTCAGTATGACATGCAGATCACAGGCGTCACTCTTAGAATCAGTGCACACTTCACTTATTTGGGCAGTTACAGGGCCAAAACTGACCAAATAACTCAAGTATGAACTCAGCCTTACAGGTCAATGTTAGCGTCCAGAAGAAGCGCACTCCTTTTACACCGTCGTCAGCTGTTTCCACATAGATGTCTACAGAACCTGTTCTATTAAACGCTTTTACAAGTAGAGCCCCCCTGACAGAATGGAGAGGGTGTCAGCAGTAAGTTTGTGTTGACCTCACTGATAATTTTGCCCTTCCTCTGATCTGTCAGAACAATAACGCCCAAATAATTGATCTTGTCTATTGAGCATTCGCCTTCACTTGGTCAGCATTTGGTCAGTAATCCATCAGTATTGCTAAAGCCAAAAAAATTAGACACACAACGGATCCTGGAGTGCATCCAAAACAGAGATGAATGGAATATTTGCATGTCTTCTGTGTTTTATACCCACTCCTGCTTTTGGCTACCAAATCATAAGCCAATTCTGATGCATAATAAGGGCCATGTCATACACGCCTGCTACATAGACAGGATCCGTTGTGTGTCTC
Source organism: Bufo bufo (assembly GCF_905171765.1). Lineage (NCBI taxonomy): Eukaryota > Metazoa > Chordata > Amphibia > Anura > Bufonidae > Bufo > Bufo bufo. The sequence goes on from NC_053394.1 coordinate 158,892,387, forward strand.
ATTTTTCCTTCCTTTTGACAGATCAGAAGAAGGGTCAAAAAAATTATGATGTCAACCATGCCAAAAAGGCAAAATAGTGGCCCAGTCATGAAGTGGGGAGGCTGGGAACAGCATGAGAAGTCCATAGAGTGGCCCAATGTAATAGTAGTGAGGTGGCAGCAGCATGATGGGACCACAGAGTGGCCCAGTGACATAGTGGTAAGGTGGCAGCAGCATGAGGAGACCACAGAGTGGCCCAGTGACAAAGTGGGGAGGTGGCAGCAGCATGAAGAGACCACAGAGTGGCCCAGTGATATAGTGTTGAGGTGACAGCAGCATGAGGATAACACAAAGTAATGATGTGGCAGCAGCATGAGGAGACCACAGAGTGGTGAAGTGGCAGCAGCATGAGGAGACCACAGAGTGGCCCGGTGACATAGTGTTGAGGTGGCAGCAGCATGAGAAGACCACAGAGTAGTGATGTGGTAGCAGCATAAGGAGACCACAGAGTGGCCCAGTGACAAAGTGTTGAGGTGGCAGCAGCATGAGGAGACCACAGAGTGGCCCAGTGACATAGTGTTGAGGTAGCAGCAGCATGAAGAGACCGCAGAGTGGCCCAGTGACATAGCGTTGAGGTAGCAGCAGCATGAAGAGACCACAGAGTGGCCCAGTGACATAGCGTTGAGGTAGCAGCAGCATGAGGAGACCACAGAGTAGTGATGTGGCAGCAGCATGAGGAGACCACAAAGTAGTGATGTGACAGCAGCATGAGGAGACCACAGAGTGGTGAAGTGGCAGCAGCATGAGGAGACCACAGAGTGGCCCAGTGACATAGTAGTGAGGTGGCAGTAGCATGAGGAGACCACAGAGTGGACCAGTGACACAGTGTTGAGGTGACAGCAGCATGAGGAGACCACTTAGTGATGTGGCAGCAGCATGAGGAGACCATAGATTGGCCCAGTGACAGAGTGGGGAGGTGGCAGCAGCATAAGGAGACCACAAAGTGGCCCAGTGACATAGTGTTGAGGTGGCAGCAGCATGAGGAGACCACAGAGTGGCCCAGTGACATAGTGTTGAGGTGGCAGCAGCATGAGAAGACCACAGAGTGGTGAGGTGGCAGCAGCATGAGGAGACCACAGAGTGGCCCAGAGACATAGTGTTGAGGTAGCAGCAGCATGAGGAGACCACAGAGTTGCCCAGTGACATATTGTTGAGGTGGCAGCAGCATGAGGAGACCACAGAGTAATGATGTGGCAGCAGCATGAGGAGACCACAGAGTGGTGAAGTGGCAGTATCATGAGGAGACCACAGAGTGGCCCAGTGATATAGTGTTGAGGTAGCAGCATCATGAAGAGACCACAGAATGGCCCAGTGACATAGCGTTGAGGTAGCAGCAGCATGAGGAGACCACAGAGTAGTGATGTGGCAGCAGCATGAGGAGACCACAGAGTAGTGATGTGGCAGCAGCATGAGGAGACCACAGAGTGGTGAAGTGGCAGCAGCATGAGGAGACCACAGAGTGGCCCAGTGACATAGTAATGGGGTGGCAGCAGCATGAGGAGACCACAGAGTGGACCAGTGACACAGTGTTGAGGTGACAGCAGCATGAGGAGACCACATAGTGATGTGGCAGCAGCATGAGGAGACCATACTTTGGCCCAGTGACAGAGTGGGGAGGTGGCAGCAGCATAAGGAGACCACAGAGTGGCACAGTGACATAGTGTTGAGGGGGCAGCAGCATGAGGAGACCACAGAGTGGCCCAGTGACATAGTGTTGAGGTGGCAGCAGCATGAGGAGACCACAGAGTGGTGAGGTGGCAGCAGCATGAGGAGACCACAGAGTGGTGAAGTGGCAGTAGCATGAGGAGACCACAGAGTGGCCCGGTGACATAGTGTTGAGGTGTCAGCAGCATGAGGAGACCACAGAGTGGTGAAGTGTCAGCAGCATGAGGAGACCACAGAGTGGCCCAGTGACATAGTGGTGAGGTGGCAGCAGAATGAGGAGACCACAGAGTGGCCCAGTGACAGAGTGGGAAGGTGGCAGCAGCATAAGGAGACCACAGAGTGGCCCAGTGACATAGTGTTGAGGTGGCAGCAGCGTGAGGAGACCACAGAGTGGCCAAGTGACATAGTGCTGAGGTGGCAGCAACATGAGGAGACCACAGAGTAGTGATGTGGCAGCAGCATGAGGAGACCACAGAGTGGCCCAGTGACAGAGTGGGGAGGTGACAGCAGCATGAGGAGACCACAGAGTGGGCCAGTGACATAGTGTTGAGGTGGCAGCAGCATGAGGAGACCACAGAGTGGCCAAGTGACATAGTGTTGAGGTGGCAGCAGCATGAGGAGACCACAGAGTGGTGAGGTGGCAGCAGCATAAGGAGACCACAGAGTGGCCCAGAGACATAGTGTTGATGTAGCAGCAGCATGAGGAGACCACAGAGTGACACAGTGACAGAGTGGGGAGGTGGGGGCCAATACCAGTACCAGCTGAAGATGGCAGTAGGGGGACCTGGCATCAGGTGTGGCATCAGGCGGGTGGCAGCATCAGAATAGTAGCTGAAGAAGGTAGCCAGAAGAAACAGGCCTCTTTTGTCAAAGTGTAGGTGTGGCACCATGGATGATTTAGTCTGATTCATCAGGCACTGGTGTTTGAAAATCCTGGCTGATCCACGCCTGATTCATCTTCACAAAAGGTCAGTTTCTCCACATTTTGGCCAGTTTTCCTTGGGGTAACTATGGCCACCGCCGCACTAAACACCCGCTGTGATGCCACACTGCTGACCGGGTAGGAAAGCTTGTCCTTAGCAAACTCGGCCAGTTGCAGTCACAAATCAAGTTTGGCTGCCCAGTAGTCCAGGGGATCTTCGATGTGGGGTGGCAGGGTGTACTCCAAGTATGCCACAACCTGCTGGTTCAGGTTCTGCTCTATGTCTGCCTGCTGTTGAGTAGTTTCTTCAGTAGGCGGGTAAAGAAATCTGCTCATCAGCGACTCTAGCCTTAACTTGCTGCTGATGATGCTGGTACTGCTTCTGCCCCCCCCACCCACGGCAGCCATGGCAGTGGAACGTTAGCGCAGAGGGCCCACCCGGGCAGACCTGCGTGAAGGATGTCTTGATAGTAGTTTGTACTCCCTGTCAGCGGGTGTAAAAAAGGCCCCCATTTGGACCGGTAGCGAGGGTCTAACATGGTGGAGAGCCAGTAGTCATCCCTCTGGCGAATGGTGACAATTTGGCTGTCACTACGCAAGCGAGTATGCATCGGGCCATTTGCGCAAGTGACTTGGAGGGACTCCTTGCCTCCATCTCCACTGCATACTGCCACGGTGTGTCTGGGTCCTCTGCCTCTTCTTCCTCATCGCCCTGTAGCTCCTCTGGCTGCTCCTCCTCTCCTGTCACTTGTGTAGAAAAACCACCCATTTCTCTACACATTGCTTGTGCTCGAATGTCCTCCTCCTCCTCTAGTTCTGCCACCACAGAACTAGAGGAGCCGTGAGATGTAGTCGCCACGTCTCCTGTCCCCTGGCCAGTATCTGTTCCAGGACATGAATCAGTGGAATGATGTTGTTCATCCCGTAGTCAGGGCCGGTGCAAGGATTTTTGCCAACACAAGCGAAGCTACATTTTGGCGCCCCCCCCCCCCTCGCAGCTCACCTGGCCCTGGTCCCGTCTGCAGCAGCTGGCTTCTCCTCTGTGTGGTCCTGGTATCTTCTCTCTGCTTCAGACAATCGCTGGTTTGAGGACCGTATTTTTCGCTCTCTAAGACACACCTAGGTTTTAGAGGAGGATAATAAGAAAAAAATATTTTCCATTACACCTCAGGTCAGACCAGCAATCAGACCCCCAATGTTAATCAGACCTCAGATCAGACCCCATGTCAGACATCATCCCCCATCCATCAGCCCCCCATGTCAGCCATCATGCCTCCATGTCAGCCATTAGCCCTCCATATCAGCCATCAGCCCCCCCATGTAAGCCATCATGCCCTCATGTAAGCCATCATACCCCCATGTAAGATTTCTCCCCCTCCATGTCAAATCACCCCCCTATGTCACATCAGCCCTCCATGTCACATTTCTCCCCCTCCATGTCACATTTTTCCGCCCTCCCCCAGGCTGCGCCCTAAGGCAGTCGCTTGGTCTGCCTTATGGTAGCACTGGCCCTGCCCGTAGTCCTGGCGACTGACAAATTGACCTCCTCAAAGGGCCCAAGCAAACGGCACATGTCACAGAAGAGCTGCCACTGGCTAACATCGAAGTTACACAGGGGGGGTACCTCTGTCCATCTGTATCATCAAGAAATCGTTTATGGCCTTTCACTGTTCATATAATCGGCCCAACATATGGAGGGTGGAAAATCGGTCCAACATTTGGAGAGTGGAATTCCAACGGATGGAAATGCCGCATATTAGCCTATGTTGGGGGGTGCCATTCTGCCGCTGCAGCTCAAGGAGGGTGTGCTTTGCGGTGTACAAGTAGCTGAAGTGCATGCAAAGTTTCCTGGCCATTTTCAGGATGTCTTGCAGATGGGCGGAAGACTTCAAGAAACGCTTTACAACCAGATTGAACACGTGCACCATGCAGGGCGCATGGTTCAGCCCTCCTTGACGCAGCATGACACCATGTTCTTCCCATTGTCGATCACCATGGTTCCGATTTTGAGTTGTCGAGGAGAAAGCCAGGATTTGATTTCTTGATGAAGGACGCAGAGAAGTTCCTCCCCATGTGGGACTCCTTTCGCCCAGGCAAACGAGGTGCAGAACAGCGTGACACCGTAGTGCCCTGCACATGTGGTATGCTAGTGGGGCACTGTAAATTGTCCCTGCAGTGGAGGCTGAGGACAAGGTGGAGGATGAGGAGGCAGAGGTGGACATTGTCGCAGGACCAACGGCGTGAGAACGTGAAGGCGGAAGCAGTGTCACCTGGCCAAGTTGGCTGGGCAGGAACCACGTTTACCCAGCGGGCCGTAAAGGACATATATTGTTCTTGACCGTAGTTATAGCTCCCCATGTCGGCGCTGCCGTGCACTTTGGCAGACCCTGACAGGTTCAAGAACTGGCCCACCTTCTGTTCTACATATGTGTGCAGGGCTGGTACTACCTTTTTGGCAAAAAAATGACGGCTTGGGACTCTCCACCGTGGCTCGGCACAAGCCATCAGTTCTCTGAAAGGTGCAGAGTCCACCACTTGGAAAGGGAGGGACTGCAGCACCAGCAACTTGGCCAGGAGCACGTTCAGCTTCTGCACCATTGGATGAGTGCATGCATACTGTACCACATCGGAGCCACGGTTCTCCCAGGCCACTTTATGATGATGCTGCATGTATTGACGCAGGGCGGTGGTGCCAATATTGGCACCCTGCCCACTCTTCACCTTCTGCCCACAAATTCGGCAAATGCCTATGAGTATGGCATTTTCACACCGTTGAGTATGGCATTTTCCCCCCAACACTCTTCACTGACTGCCTGCTTCTGCTGCCTCCGTGAACCCCTGCACCGCTAGTTCCCAGGCAGGTAGTCTCCTGCGAAGTGGGCGGTCTACCCTGGTCAAGTTTGGCTCTCAACCTCCCACTGTTGCCACCCTGCTGACTCCTGGCCACGCTACCACCTTGCTGGCTCAGCCGCTGCCTCACGTGCAAGCTGCCACCCTCTTCTCCTGATGATGATGAAGCCCTATCTTCACCTGGCTCCCAAGTGCGATCGGTTTCATCATCATCCGCTACTGTCTGCACATCATTGATGTCCCCCTTAATGGTCTCAGGGCCAGGAGCCTGACCACTCGCAACATCAGCTCCCACGCGACTCTCATCATCACTACTTGCCCGCCTACCGGAGGAAGCGGCAGATCTCTCCTCCAGATCTTGGCTGGGCAGTAGCTGCTGACTGTCCTCTAGTAGCTAATCCTCGATGAAAAGTGGAGCAGAGCCTACGGCATATAATACTTCTCTAGCAGAGGGAACAGAAAAGGACAAAGGCAGGTTGAGGACAGGTGAGGGCACAGGGCCTGCTCCCGAGCCATGCCAACTATAACTCGTGCTGTGACTGAAGAACCCACCGACTCTTGGCTGGGGGTGTCTGATGTCACTTGCGACAAAGTAGAAGACCGAGTCAACCATCCAAGCACCGCTGGGTTGCTGGTCAAGACACAACTGCTAGATAACACCGGGAGTTCAAGCCTCTCGCTGCGACTCCTGCTGTCCCCTCCCCTTCTGCTGCCTGCTACAAAAACATTTTGGCCACTGCCCGTTCCCTTTGAAGGGCCTGTCACTTGTCTGTCTGACATACTGTTAGATAAAATAATTAAATTAAAAAGAAATTAATACACCCCAAAAAAGCTGAAGAACAATGTAACTTGACCACAGAACGGCAAATAAGACGTACTTTTTTTTACAGTTATACACACCCAAAAAGGCTATGTTACTGCACCGAAGAATGGCAAATAAGATGTACTTTTTTTTTACACTAAATCACGCCAAAAGAAACTTTAGAACAATTTAAATGCACCGCAGAACAGTTAATATGACGTACGTATATTTCCTATAAATACACCCTGCAACACAGCACTTGCACCCCAATAACAAACAAGGTTTGCTGGAGTTACAGAGGTATCATCTAGTGCAAACCTAAAAGCAGCAGTATTTTATATGTATGTATTGATGGTGTCACAGTCATATATAAAAACTAAAGACCAATAATTTTTTTTATAGGGTGCCCGCCTCAGGATGAGCATTTTTCGCTAATATTTACAGTGGCAGCTTTCATGAACAGTGCCATGACCTTTCCCGGTGGTTATATTTTTGATCGCTTCGGAACGGCAGTGACAAGGTTTATTGCTATGTAAGTGAAAATTCAACAGTTATATTCTAATCATATACGTGCACCACAAATATGCAAAAATTGTGGCTCCTGCATCCTTGCCTCCCTAGATTTGAACTTATGTGGGGGAGATGAGCAGCTGATCACCAGTGGGTCTTCCTTTCTGGGAAGAGGAGGTCCCCCATGCATGTCAATCTATTTCATTATAAAATTTCTTTAATGTGTGGTCTTTTTTCTTCTTTTCTAGTTGTCTATATACAACAGCAACCCTCCTTATTGCACTCTCTACAGCAGGTAGGTCATGGTAAAGTCCTTACAGGTAGAAAATGTTTACCATGTTGGAAGACTGAAGCACAGTTCTGTTGTCAAAGGTGTAATTTAAAGCTCCAGGGTAAAATCTGTTACAGCGCCAACAATGATGTTCCATTTATATATTGGAGTCTTCTTATGTGGTAGTAGTAGTGTCTCTGAAACCTCTCAAGCTTAAAGGGTTTCTGTCAGCCCACTAAACCGTTTTTGTTTTTTTTTTGTTTAAGAATAATCCCTACACTGCGATCTCTGCATACATAAGTAAAATAATAATTTACGTTCAGTAGAATTTGATAAAACGCTATTTTTATAATATGTAAATTACCTTTTACCTTTTAAAGTAGGGCGGCTACTTGCTGGTAGCAGCCGCATCCTCCGATCCTAATGACGCCCCCTCCGCATTGTGATTGACAGGGCCAGGGAACGGAATCATTCTCTGCTGGCCCTGCCTGTTTTTATTCAATATCTGGCGCCTGCGCCGCGGCCGTACCTATCTTCAATCTGCGCAGGCGCACTGAGAGGCGGCCACTCACTCGGCCGCTCGCTCCTCAATGCGCCTGCGCCGGGTGTAGATGTGACGTCATCGGTGGTTTAAGGGCCTGGATGCTACTAATATTTCTCACCCCCATAGCTAGGTCTGATGGTTTATTCATTGTCATGTGCTTATGATGTGTTATTGTGCTCTCTCCCAAAGTAGACAAATTTGCTCTCATTTCCCCATTTGCTACAATTGAAAGTGTGATAAAGATGATCTCTTTACCACAATGAAAAACAAGATCTAGTCACACAGTCCATTAAAGGAACAGTAAACCTGGCTGTTGTTGTTGTGCCTGAACCAGTTATTGCAAAAGTCGAATGCATTCAAGGCGTGAACATGGGAGATCAAATTTGATGTTAATAAATGTTTAAATTCTCAATGTACATTTTTAAAAAATGTTTCAGAACGTCTTACAAAAGTAGAAGTCACACTCACCTCACTGATCCCCAGTGCTCCTGTTCTCACATTACTCAGGGCCCCCGCCGGTCTCCATTTACAGGTCCCTCTCGACATTTGAGTGATCACATTTCCTGTTCAAGAGGTAAAGGAGACCAGTGAGGCACCCGGGAAGCATCGGAACGAGAGTAGCATGGGATAGGAGAGTATTACTTCATAAAAAAAAATTTAAGACATTTTGTCACTTTTTACAAAAATGTATACTGTGCGGGCAACTCCATCAGCACTAAATTTCAAGCAGCAGATTCCTGTAAAAGCAAATGAGATGTTGCTGTAAAAGTTGTAATCTACAGCCCCTTTACACGGACCATCGATCAGGGCAATTATTGGGAAGAAGCATTCCTTGGAACGCTCCTTCCCAATGATTTCCCTGTGTAAAGGTTCTGCACCAATAAACCAATGAACGAGCAAATGTTTGTTCATTGGGTGAATGCATCGCTAATTATTGCTTCTGAGCAGCAGATCTTATTGTGTAAACAGGGATCTGCTACCTAGAAACAATAAATGTGTATGGGAAGGATCGATGCAGGTGAGTGCTGCATGTAAATGTGACGCAATGGGTTACACGTCACTGGTGCAGCCAGCCATCAACATCTGGTTTGACGTGGGTCACGTGGCTGCTGCAAATGAGCCATGTCAAGTCGGCTGTTGATGTGGAGAAACCAGGGGTGCACCTAGCCTTTCTGCTGCCTGAGGCAAGAACTAAAATGGCGCCCCCCCCATGCCAATTTCTTAACCTAACCCCTTTGCCACAATGAAAGCGCTCATTGCCCATGGCCCTTCCGCTGCACCCCTTCTTGCTCCTACCTGGTGCTGCCTGAGGCAATCGCCTCACCTGGCCTCATTAGTGGTGCACCCCTGGGCAGTGGCGGATCCAGAGCCTGGTCTCGGGAGGGGCACTTCCAGATTATTTTCTGTCCGCCGCCACAAAACAATGGTGCTTATAAAACAGACTCCACAGTGTAGCGGTATACTGTATACTGTGTGGCAGAGTGTAGGCTATGTGTGTATAACAAACATATTTCACATGAAAACTTACAATTACTTGACTTGGCCCTTGGGGATCTCGGACGCCACTTCCACACTTTGGCCGGGGGCTCGGTGGAGCTGATGTTGTGTTTTATCCTAATGAGAAAGATTTCATAATAAGGATTTGGAGAAGGGGCAGAGAGATAGCTGAGCAGGGAGAGGCTGGTGCTGCTACTAGGGGGTCATACCATGGGGGAGTAATAAAGCCCACCATAATGCCCCCCCAGTAGAAATAATTCTCCTTATAATGTGACAGTGCAAAAAATACCCCCTTGTAATGCCCCCAGGTGAGCTAATGTCCCCATAATGTGCCAGTATAAAATACCCCTATATAGTGCCCCCAGTAAATGCCCCCATAGTGCTCCACACCCTCCTTCCTCCTAGTGCCCCCCATAATGTACTAGTATAAAATGCCCCAGTAGATGCCCTCAGTGTCCCACATAATTTGCAAGTATAAAATACCCCTTCTTAGTGCCCCCCGTAGATGACCCCATAGAACTCCTCTCCCCCTTCCTCATAGTATAATGTGTCCCAGTATAAAATTGTACTGTACAGAGCGTCCCATATAAAATAACCCTTCTTTGTGGCCTCAGTAGATGCCCCTATAGTGCCCCCAATCATGTGCCAGTAATAACAGCCCCCCCGTGCCAGTAATAACAGCCCCCCCTGTGCCAGTAATAACAGCCCCCCTGTGCCAGTAATAACAGCCCCCCTGTGCCAGTAATAACAGCCCCCCCGTGCCAGTAATAACAGCCCCCCCTGTGCCAGTAATAACAGCCCCCCCTGTGCCAGTAATAACAGCCCCCCGTGCCAGTAATAACAACCCCCCCCTGTGCCAGTAATAACAGACCCCCCTGTGCCAGTAATAACAGCCTCCCTGTGCCAGTAATAACAGCCCCCCGTGCCACTAATAACAGCCCCCCTGTGCCAGTAATAACAGCCCCCCTGTGCCAGTAATAACAGCCCCCCATGTGCCAGTAATGACAGCCCCCCTGTGCCAGTAATGACAGCCCCCCGTCTGCAAGTAATGAGAGCCCCCCCGTGCCAGTAATGACAGCCCCCCTGTGCCAGTAATGACAGCCCCCCCTGTGCCAGTAATGACAGCCACCCCTGTGCCAGTAATGACAGCCCCCCCTGTGACAGTAATGACAGCCCCCCCTGTGCCAGTAATGACAGCCCCCCTGTGCCAGTAATGACAGCCCCCCTGTGCCATTAAAAGTATTGTATATATTAAAAAATAAAAAAAAACACACATACTTACCTCCATATCAGCGATGCGATGCAGGCCTCTTCCGGCCTGTGTCCTGCTCTGTACGGCTCAGGTGGCGGCGCGATGACGTCATCGCACCGCCTGCGCCGGCCTCTGATAGGCTGCGGGCCTCGTGCCTGCAGCCTATCAGAGGAAGGGAAAGGGACACGCCTCTCCCTCCCCTGCCTCAGCACAGCCATCTGTATCGCTGTCCTGAGGACGGCGATACAGATGACTATGGAGATGAGCGCTTCCTGAGGATCCGCCACTGCCCCTGGGGGAAACCCAAGACCTGCAGCATCCTAAGGGAGCAATGGAGCAGAAATCCACTGGGGTGGATCAGGTAAGTATGATTCTCACTGTGGGTCTTGCCATGCCGGGGGGAGGGGGTCTGCAGAGTAAGTCTCCAGGGACGAATATCCACTTTAAAGCCTCATGCAGACGTCCGTGGTTGTTATGACGCCGTGCGCTTCGTGCCGCCGCTGCTGTACAGCAATACACTCGTATAGATTATATGAGTGTATTACTGTACAGCGGCGGCACGAAGAGCACAGAGTCGTAGCAACCAATGACGCCGTGCGCTCCTGCACTAAGGAGGATGCCAGTCCGGTATCTCACAGACCGTGTTCCACAGACGTCTGCATGAAGCTTAAGGCTTGCAAAGTCGCATTTTGAACATGGAATTTTCAGCTGCAATTCTTTTGAGATTTTATCCATATACAACCTATTTATGTATTTATTTTACCAGATACGGCTGTACTCATATTTCCTGCTCTTTCTTTGCTGGCAATTGGTGGAATATTCTTAATTCTGACTAATATGCAGGTCAGTTTAAATATACTGTATATTGATAATTAATCATTGGTAAAAAGTGTACAATATTATTTTAAAATTAGGGCCACTTTGATTGTGGGAACCAGAGCAGGCAGTAAAGTAGCCCCTCAGTCACTTGCCAGTGGTAGACAGGTTTTCAGGTATTTTCAGCCCACATCAAACTGCTATATAGAGCCCAAATCATACTGCTATGTATGGCCCACAAAAACCAACATACACAGTGAAAGCTCTTTGAGACGACCACCCAAATTTGCATTGAAAAGTGGAGAAAGGTGGTCTTTTTGAAGATGGCTAGAATATGTAATACATAGAGGAACTTAAAATCTGTAATAGAAAATCTGGTCTGCATAAGAGGGTGGTCTTCTCTACTAGGTAGTCCTGATCAAAAGTTTAAGACCACTTGAAAAATGGCAAAAAATCATATTTTACATTGTTGGATCTTAACAAGGTTCCAAGTAGAGCTTCAACATGCAACAAGAAGAAATGGGAGTGAGACAAAACATTTTTTGAGCATTCAATAACGATTAAACTGAAACAGGCTGTTTTTCAGCTGATCCAAATTTTAGGACCACATGCCTTTAAAAGGCCAAATCTATGCAAAGATGTGGATTCATTGTCATTTTCTGTCAGGCAGTCAGACGTTGTGATGCAAAGGCAAAAAAACTCTCCCTTTTTGAACGTGGTCGGGTTGTTGAACTACATAAGCAGGGTCTCTCACAGCGCGCCATCGCTGCTGAGGTGGGACGCAGTAAGACAGTCATTTGGAATCTCTTAAATGATCCTGAGGGTTATGGAACAAAAAAGTCAAGTGGAAGACCCCAAATAGTTCCATCAGCACTAAGCCGGAGGATCCAATTGGCTGTCCGTCAAGACACTGGACGATCCTCGACCCAAATTAAGGCCCTTACTGGTGCTGACTGCAGCCCCATAACCATCAGATGGCATCTGAGACTGAAGGGCTTCAAAAACAAAAAATGTCTTCAAAGACCTCGTCTCCTTGAACGCCACAGAACTGCTTGTTTGGACTTTGCAAGAGAGCACCAAACATGGGACATTCAAAGGTGGAAGAAAGTTTTATTCTCTGATGAGAAAAAATTTAACCTTGGTCCTGATGGTTTCCAACGTTACTGGCATGACAAGCAGATCCCACCTGAGATGTTTTCTACGCGCCACAGTGGAGGGGGCGCCATAATGGTCTGGGGTGCTTTTTCCTTCAGTGGAACAATGGAGCTTCAGGAAGTGCAGGGGCGTCAAACGGCCGCTGGCTATGTCCAGATGTTGCAGAGAGCATTCCTCATGACTGAGGGCCCTCGTCTGTGTGGTAACGACTCGGTTTTTCAACAGGACAACGCTACAGTACGCAATGCACGCAGGACAAGGGACTTCTTCCAGGAGAATAACATCACTCTTTTGGCCCATCCTGCGTGTTCCCCTGATCTAAATCCAATTGAGAACCTTTGGGGATCGAGGGCAAGGGAAGTTTACAAAAATGGGCAACAGTTCCAGACATTAGATGGCCTTCGTGCGGCCGTCTTCATCACTTGGAGAAATGTTCCCACTCACCTCATAGAAACGCTTGCATCAAGCATGCCGAAACGAATTTTTGAAGTGATAAACAATAAAGGCGGAGCTACTCATTACTGAGTTCATGTTTGGAAGTTGGATTTCTGTTTTTGGGGGGGGGGTTAGTTTTTTTTTTGAGGTGTGGTCCTAAACTTTTGATCAGCTGAAAAACAGCCTGTTTCAGTTTATTCGTTGTTTTCATTAAATTGAATGCTCAAAAAATGTTTTGTCTCATTCCCATTTCTTCTTGCTGCATGTTGAAGCTCTACTTGGAACCTTGTTGAGATCCAGCCATGCTAAATATGATTTTTTGCCATTTTTCAAGTGGTCTTAAACTTTTGATCAGGACTGTATTTTGGATAGGTTTCACTGTAATGTCCAAATGATATGCAGTATCCAAATAATACTCTCATAATACTGCAATTGAGTTCTGAAATAACACCACCATACACTATTAAATAATACTGGTTGGTCTTATCTTCTGCGGCCTTCCAGGAAATATAGACCCTGGGTACCTCTCTGGTTTGCCATCCCCCACATTTCTTTTTGTTAACCTACGCTTGAACATTAGGAAATTTAAAGTACAATTCCTTAGTATACAATTGTTAACAGATTTACTCCATTCATGGGCAAGCACATTCAAATACCAGAGCGAGGCAGAATCGGGAAGATTAAATTCCAGGGACTTGCTGTCAGCCCATCTGCAGAATACAGGCAGCTCATGAGCAGACTACAGGTTATACAGGTTATGAAGGCTGTATTTGCTGTGTCATAGAAAAAGGAAAGCTACTATTAGCCTATATCTGGATCTATATATGGATTTACAAACCAACAGCAACTGCAAATTTGAAGATCATTTTGTACATTGTACAAGGTAGCTTTAGTCATGTAAGAGTGCAGTAAAAATTAATAATAAAACTTTCTTTTTTTTTGCAAAGGTGGGAAATTTGTTTGGTCCTCAACGTTCTACCATAATAACGCTATACAATGGAGCTTTTGACTCTTCTTCTGTTATTTTTCTAGTTGTGAAGGTAAAAGATCTATCAATGAAAAATTATTTGTAGCATTTCTTAAAGGGGTTGACTCACTTCAGCAAATGGCATTTATCATGTAGATAACTACAAGGCACTTACTAATGTATTGTGATTGTCCATATTGCCTCCTTTGCTGGCTTCATTCATTTTTCCATCACATTATACACTGCGCGCTCCATGGTTACGACTACCCCGTAATCCATTAGCGGTGGCCATGCTTACACTATAGGAAAAGGCCTCTCTGGTGACTGGGACAGAGGGAGAGCGCATACGCGAGTGCTTTTTCCTATAGTGTGCAAGCACAGCCACCGATGCAGGGATGCAGGGTGGTCAGAACCTCTAGAAACAAGCAGATGCATTTTTCTTGCCAAAATAAGGGGTATCTGATTATGGTTGTAGTACGTGTGATGATTGTGTACCCATATAAATACTATAAATTCACATACACTTGACGGACAAAGTTCCCTACCAATAACCTGAATAAAAGATCTCACCTTGATGTGTACATAGATAATGCTGCCTTATTGTAGACATGAATAATCCCACTATATGGTACACATAAAGAACATACTTATATGTGTAGAAATAAGTGCTTCCATTCTGTGCCAATGAACAATGCCTCTATACTGTACACACAAATAAGGTTGCTATAAACTGCAAACACAAATAATATCACTAAATACTGCACACATAGTGTCCCCATATCTTGCAAAATAACCGTACACAGTGCTTCCTCAGTGGAAGGGAATATGGGGGAGATTTATCAATGCTCTAACGCCAATATTATGCCGTTAAAATGTTGCAAATTATTATGACACATGCCATAATCATGACATATGCCGTATTTGCGCCATAATTTGCAAATTCTGGGGCGGGACTTAGCATGAGGGGACAGAGCATCTGCTCCCTAATGAATTTAATATCATTTACACCAGCGGGTCCAGAGATGCACCTCATTTTTTAAGAGACATCTGCCTCTTAACTCCTTTCTGACCGACCGCCGCAAACTTTTTCGGAAGTATATAAATATGGCGCCCACTGTCTCTCGCGTTTTTAAACTGCAGACACCTGGAGCTAATGAATGCGATTGATGATAGCACACATTTAACCCCTCAGATGCTGTGGTCAATTATGAAAACAGCATCTGGGAGCTCAAAAACTTGGGATCCCACATGAGATGTGGGGGAGGTGTCTGGATATGTATGCAGCAGCCTCGGTCCTCCTGAATGATCTAAAGCTGCTGCAGTTAGGTTCCTATGGAGAAACTATTAAAAAGTGTAAAAAAAAAAAAAGTTACAAATATAAATTTTTAAAAAAAATTTAATTACTCCCCTTTCCCCAAAATTATAATAAATAAACAATTTTAAAAAACAAACATCATAGGCATCACCACGTGCAAAAATTTCCATACTATTAAAATATAAAAAAAATATATCCCATATGGTGAATGGTGTAAAGGAAAAAAAATTTTAATCACAGATTTGCCACTTTTTTTGTCACCACCTCCCCCAATCATCATAAAGTCAAACACTCCAAAATGGTATCCATGAAATGGTATGCAAAAAATTAGCCCTCTGTACACATAAAATAAAATAAAAATTATGTTTTAATATGGCGATGCAAAGAAAAAATTTGTTATTTCTAAAAGTTTTTTTTCAGTATTAAAACGCAAGACAAACTATATAAACGTGGTGTCGTAATTATACTGACCCAGAGAATGAAGGGAGTAGGTCAGTTTTACCGCATAGCAAATGCTGTAAAAACAAAACCCATAAAACTGTTGCAGAATTAGTTTTTTTCTATAATTCCACTCCATTTGAAAAAAAATAATCAGCTTCCCACTACATTGTATGCAACAGTAAATGGTGCCATTAAAAGTACAACTTGCACTCTTACCGTTATGTGAATGGAAAATCAAAAAAGTTATGGCTCTGGGAAGGCTGGGAGACAAAAACGAAAAAATAAATAAAAAACGGAACTAGCCCGGTCCTGAAAGGGTTAATAAATTTGGTGCATCACACTCTGGCACACAGGAGATCAAGTCTGGCGTAGGAAACTCCAGTCTTGATAAATCTCTCCCTATGGCCTCCTGCACACGAATGCGTGCTTCCCGTTGCCGTATTGCGGACCGCATTTGTGGATCCGCAATACATGGGCGCCGTTCAATGGCCATTCCGCATCACGGATGCGGACCCATTCACTTTAATGGGTCCGCAAATCTGGAGATGCGGAGTGGTGCGGAACGGAAGCACGGAACGGAACCCTACGGGAGCACTACGGAGTGCTTCCGTGGGGTTTCGGCCCGTACTTCCGTTCCGCAAACAGATAGAACATGTGCTATCTTTTTGCGGAACTGCCGGATCGCGGCCCCATTAAAGTGAATGGGTCCGCGATCCGCTGCGGCTGCCCCACGGACGGTGTTTGTGCATTGCGGCCCGCATTTTGCGGGCCGCAGCGCGACCACGGGGCGCACACGTTTGTGTGCAGGAGGCCTATGACTGCATAGTCCGAATACACAAGGTTAGTATGTAGTCTGTTAATATAGAAACATATAGATTTGCATAGGAGCTGTATACATTAAACAGTAGGTTATAGAAATTATTTGTAGGGTTGCTTCATTTTTTCTTTTTTTGGATGCTTTGTGGTGAAAATGGTGCACAACTAGAAATTCTAATTAGCATGTATGTGAAGCCAACTGTTAGCATGTATATTAGAGGTATGCAGTTGTGTGTTTCTAAAGCTGTCCATATCATACTTGGAGGCTACCAGAAAAAGGGGAGACCTCCTGGACTCCAGGAAGAAGTGACAAATCTCCTGGGATCTACATTGAAAAGCTGCTTTTTTTTTCCCTGGAGAGCAGATCTCCATGAATTTCAATGGTATCTGGCACTGTATCACCAGACGCCCAAATGTACATTGAGGAGGCTGGGCACCCACACGAAAGGGGACATGATGCTTCTATTATCGGGGTGTGGTCTAATAAACATATAGCAAATATTGTAAATTATGGCAAATGTCCATTGTCGGGCCAAGGGGTATGGCTATCGCTATGGCTGATGTATATATCTAAACTGTATAGAATTAATTGCGGTACCAGCGCTGGGATAAAGGAAAAATGTTGAGCGAAGGGTAATAGAAAGTACCTGTTCTGATGAAATGGTAATTAAATACTGCTATGATGTACAGGAATTGTTCAGTCCATCGGTGATGCAGAATAAGTAGCAGTGCTTCTTGCTCAACTTCGAGAAACGCACACCGCTCCGGCCGGTAGCTGGCGTGCACGCGAAGGAGCCTGTTGGTATGGGATTCCGGAGCGTGGAGTGTGACATCACAACGATCCTACGGCAAGTTCCAAGGACCAAAAAACCAATCCTACGCGTTTTGAAGCCTACGGGCTTCTTCGTCAGGGGTGCATCCCTGACGAAGAAGCCCATAGGCTTCGAAACAGGCTCCTTCGCGCACACGCCAGCTACCGGCCGGAGCGGCGCGCGCTTCTCGAAGCTGAGCAAGAAGCACTGCTACTTATCCTGCATCACCGATGGACTGAACAATTCCTGTACATCATAGCAGTATTTAATTACCCTTTCATCGGAACAGGTACTTTCTATTACCCTTCGCTCAACATTTTTCCTTCATCCCAGCGCTGGTACCGCAATTAATTCTATACATTTATGAATGTTTAATTGGATCGGGCAGCTGATATCCTTTTAGGTACTTAGCAGTGGCTCTGTATACTATTTGCTTACAGAGATAGGAAAGTGACCCACTGACAGCGCAGGTACAACCATATTATACTTACTATATATCTAAACTGTTTATCCTAGGTCCTCTATCAAAATGGAATTTCACTCCAGGATTTGTTTCTCTTCATATCAAGCTGCAGTATTTGCCACGTTTTAAGGACAATTTTCTTGATGCCGAAGACTCATATCCCTTTCCCTGTACCAGAAGGCTACAGATATGGGTATGCACATCATTATAGTTTTTATAGGCTTTTGGATAAATTTTTTAGAGGTTTAAAGAGAATCTGTCAGCAGTGACCTCCCTATCAAACTGTTTACTTAGACAAATAGCTGTAGTCCACCTAATAAAAACACAGTTTTTCTTTTGTGGATCTGAGGCTCCGTTCCCGAGTTATGATACTTTTTCTTAATATGCAAATTCGGTTTGGTGTAACGAGAGCATCGCTATTGCTCTTGTTGCACCAAAGCTATGCTCCTCTCTATGGCCAGCCTCTCCTTCGCTGCTTTGTCATTGCCTGGGAGGTGCTTCCCACAGACAGGAGCAGAGTGTGGGTGCAACAAGAGCAATGGTGACTCCCTCATTGCACCAAAGGCCTAATTTGCATATTAAAAAAAAGTATCATAATTTGGGAACAGAGCCTCAGATCAACAAAAAGAAAAACGGCTTTTTAATCAAGTGCACCACAGCTATGTGTCAATGCAGATAGCAGGATAGAGAGGTCATTGGCGATAGTTTCCCTTCAGAACATGTTTATACTAGCCTTTGTTCACACTTGTTATTCCCTTTCCATCAGGGTTCTGGTACTTCTCATTATCATATTACAGCTCTATACAAGTCGTATGGCACCCATAGAAGTCTTTGGGGCCATGTTGTATTCCTGTAGGCCTTGCCATGTTCAACTAGGCGTTATATTATGCAGATTTTTTCCCTTAAAAAATTCCCCACTAGGGGAAAAATATCTATGCGCTATGGTGCCATATAGAGGCACCATACAGTCATACAAAAAGTGCTTACTGCCGCATACTATTGAGTTGTGGGGACTCTGTACAGCTGTGTTATATGTGCTGAGCCGAACCAGAATTGGATGTTCTTCTAACGCTCCTACATAAGGCCTCTTCACAGTTCTGTTTGTCACTGACCGCACATATACCCATTGATTTTAATCTGTTTGTTCACACCAGGGGTCAGTAAAAAAAAAGAGATGTGCTACTTGGGTCCGTGATGCAGGCCATGTTGGGTCCATGACAAAACATGTTTGGTCCAATTTTCACTGACCACAGATAAGAGATGCCCTGGAAATTAATTTTCAGCTGAGCAGTGTCTGTTAAATTATAAAAAAATGTGAAACGGACACAGAAATGTGAAGAAGGCCTAAAACTTCTACATACAATATAGGATTGTAGTCTTGAAGAGGGGTCTTTGAAAAGTTTCTATGTAAAGGCAAAGCAAATGTCTCCAAATTGTATAATTGACTGGGAAAGAGTTAGACATTTGTACTGTGCAAACACTGCAATAACATACACCCCAACAGTACCATCTTTGTTGGGACAATACCAGGAACCGGACCAAAAGAGGGGCAGGGTTTAAAGGGTTTTTCTGGGATTTTAATATTGATGACCTAGCTCCTCGGGTGGATGTGATGATGTAGACCGACGTTCGGAGTTACTCCTGGGCTCTGGATTGATCTGAAGACCCCCTCTGCTGGCTGTCCTGTCTGGTTGTGGCGGATTGCTGTGGAGGCCGCCTGTTTGCCCGGTGGTTCCGGATTCGGATGGCTGTTTGGCTGCCTGCGATTGTGGTCAGGTCTCTTCCCTCCCCGCTGCCTCCCTTATATGAAGATTTTATTTTGGTCTGTGCAACGGCTCTTGCTCCTCTAACCCCGTGTGTCTTCTGGTGATTTCCGCTGCCTGCTTGCCTGCCTGCTCCTTTCCCCTGCTCTCCGGCCCTGTCCTCCTGAGCTGCTGTATCCAGACCGGTTAGATCTTTCCTTGTTGTATTTTCTTTATTTTTTTGTTTTTTTTTGTCCTGTCCTGTTTTTTTGTGGGGTGCAAAAGGCATCTCACTTAACAGACTAATGTATAATGTATAAAATAATAATTTTATGTATAAGTAACATCCTTTATAACAGATTATATATGAGTACCTTATTTAGGGAAAAAAAAGAGAATTTGAAAAGGGAAGAGAAGAGAAAGAAGAAAAGAAAAAAGAGAGCGATAAAAGAAGGAAGGAAGAGCAAGGAAAAAATAATATCAAAAAATAGGCCCAAAGCAAAATAGACGCTCAGTGGAATTTTCAGAGACCTTTGGAATTAGCAAAAATTTATCAGTTTTTGACTTCTCCAAAGATCAATACCAGAGCAGGACGAAAAGGGTCTCAGGATATTAATCCTAAAAGAAATATCAATTCTTTAACCGTGGTGGAAGAAACATTGAATGAATTCTCCCAAGCTGAGGGGACGCAGAGGGGGGAGGAAGGAGAGTTATCCAATGTTGAATCTTCCTCTATAAAAGAAATATTGCTGGCAGTAAAAAAAAAATGGGGAATTAATACAGGACATGTCAATGCAGCTCGGGTCAATCCAGTCTGATGTAGCCCTGCTTCGTGATAGAGTTAATATTATAGAAAAGTCCGTGGGCGCCATACAGAATGAATTAAAAATATCAAAAACTGAAATTTCCGCACTGAAGACAGACTTTAACCTGCTCCAAAAAAAAGTTGTAGATCTGAAGGATAGGTCAAAGAGATGCAATGTGAGAATTCTGGGGTTACCTGAGGGTGTCGAGGAAAAAAATCTGGCTCAAATGGTACAAATGTTTAATTTTGGAGAAGTTTGGAAAAGTGCATTTTTCTCCATTGTTTTTGGTGGAAAGGGCAGACGATGTAAACTAGTTCCTGGAAGGCAGCCACGGACACTCCTGGTGAAGATATTGGTCTCACAAGACAGAGATATGTTATTGAGAAGGGCAAGGGAGTGCTCTCCTATTTCATACAATGGGAACAGATTGGCTTTTTTTCTGGATTTTTCCAAGGAGATTCAAGAAAAGAGGCGTACTTTTACTGCGGTTAAAAAACGTTTACAGGAAAAGGATATTAAGTATTCATTTGTTTATCCAGCTAAACTTCGGATCATTTTTAATGATGGAACTCATTTTTTTGATTCTTACGACGTTGCTATGAACTAGCTTGATCAGAATAATATGTGATTGGTTATGTTTTCCTTTCCTGATTGATAGCAGTCGTTGGGATAGGTGGTAGTGAGAGGGGGAGGGGAGGTCTTAGTTGAGCGATCTGTTGCAGAATGTGGTGGATCAAGTGAATTGGGGGGGGGGTAAATACGTTTTTTGGGGAGAGTGGGGGGAAAGAGAGTATTGGGGGGGGCTTGCGATGCATCTCATAGGTTAAGGAAAGAGGGGTTGGGGCTACTGGAAGCTCCCACGGTTTGGGACGCTTTGGTTGATTTAATGTCAGTTAGAATCTCAACTTGGAATGTTCAGGGTCTGGGTGATAAACTAAAGAGACAAGAGGCTTTTGATTTGGTACAGAGACATCTTCCAGCCATTGTCTGTTTGGTGGAGACCCATCTTACTGAGAAGACTTCCTGGCGTGTCATCAGAGGATGGGCTGCCCAAACCTATCATCCTACTTTTACTAGCTATTCCAGAGGAGTAACAGTTCTTATTCATAGGGCGATTGATTATGTCTGCGAGGCATCCTCTGTTGGCAAGAAGGGGAGATATGTTTTTCTATATGGTAAACCTGCTGGAAAACTATGTATTTTGGCCTTTGTTTATATTCCGCCTCCTTTCTCCCTACATGTACTTAACTCTCTGCTTACTATTATGGAGCAATGGCCTGAATGTCTCTCCTTAGTTATTGGGGACTTTAATTGTGTCATTAATCCCACTATAGATAGGATCTCTATGGGAGGGGACTGCCATACCTTTCCCCAGGGGTCACCCTTAGCCCAGTTTTGTCAGGAATCCGGCTTTGGGGACCTTTGGGGATGCTCAGGGCAAGGGAGAAGAGTCTATTCTTGCGTAAGCAAATCTGGAAAATCTATGTCCAGGATAGATCTGGCCTTAATAAATGAAAAATATATGACTCATGTAAAACGGATGAAATATGAGGCCAGGTTTCTCTCGGACCATGTACCTCTCTCCCTTGAGCTATGCATGGCTGATGATAAAGATATGGTTAGACCCCCATTCAGATTAAATCCTTACTGGATGTCGGTAATGGATAATCATGAATTAATACAACAGGAAATTGCGTGTTTTTGGGAGATTAATTATAATTCAGTTAAGACCCAAGTAGTATGGGATGCATTCAAGGCCTTTATGAGGGGGAATTTTGTTAGTAACATTTCTAATCTAAGGACAGGGTGCAGTATTAGGGCTCATGCACACGACAGTATTTTGCGTTCAGTATACTGGACGTTTTTTGAGTTCAGTATACGGAACATATACTGAACCATTCATTTCAATGGTTCAGCAAAAAATACTGAAGTGTCTCCGTGTGCATTCCGTTTCAGTATTTCAGTATTTCCGTGCCGTGAAAAGATAGAACATGTCCTATTCTTGTCCGCAAATCACGGTGCTTGGCTCCATTCAAGTCAATGGGTCCGCAAAAAAAACTGAACACATACGGAAATGCATCCGTATGTCTTCCGTTTCCGTTCCGTTTTTTGCTGAACCATCTATTGAAAATGTTATGCCCAGCCCAATTTTAGCTATGTAATTACTGTATACTGTATATGCCATACGGAAAAACGGAACGGAAAAACGGAACAAAAACGGAAACACAACGGAAACAAAAAACGGAACAACGGATCCGTGAAAAACGGACCGCAAAACACTGAAAAAGCCATACGGTCGTGTGCATGAGGCCTTAAAGAGAAGGCTTTAAAAGAAGCAGCGACATTAGCTATGGATGAGTTTTCCAGGAACAAGATAGAAGAAAACAGAAAAGCCATGCAGAATGCAACGCAAGCATATTCTGACTTTCTGCTTGACAAGGCCCAGCAGAGGTTATTTTTTAAGGGTCAAAAATATTTTACTGAATCAGGTCATCCAGGAAAATTCTTGTCGAGGGTGATTTCCAATCAAGATTTAAAAAAAAAACAGATAGGTAATATCCATCTAATAGATGGTAGAATCGTTAATGATCAAGAGTCTATAATGGGGATCTTTTTTTGCACAATTTTTCAGACCTATATAGAGCAGATACCAATATTACGGATGAAATGACAGATTCCTATCTGGACGCCATTTCTTTTCCAGTTCTCACAGATATTCAAAGGGAATCGCTTGAGGTAGACTTTTCCCTACAAGAAGTAGAGGCTGCAATTATAGTTTGTTCTGGTAATTCCTCCCCTGGGTCAGATGGACTTCCATATGAATTCTATCGTAGGTACAGGGAGGCTATTCTACCTAGTCTACTGAGGGTATTCATTGACTCATTAAAAGATGGGACTCTACCGGAATCAATGACATTCAATCAATATTGAAAAAAGTTAAAGGGTTTCTACCACCAGAAATACTGTTATGTAGCTGACTGACATTAGCGATGCGCTAATGTCAGCACTACATAACAGTATGTTTCTAACATTAGTCCCTGCAGCCGTTTTTGTAAAAAAAGCACTTTTATTATATGCTAATGAGCCTCTAGGTGCTATGTGGGCGTAAAATAAGCACCTAGAGGCTCCGTCCACTCACGCTTTATCTTGCCCAGGTCCCCTGTTCTGCCCGCCCAGCTCCTCTTGATTGATGCCACGGTCCACCGCATCGTTGACGAAATCCAGCGCCTGCGCCGTTCACTTCTGTCTTCGGCGCAGGCGCAGTGAGTGAAGACCGCTCTCCTGATGCCGGCTTCCTCACTGTGACGTAGTCGGCGCAGGCGCAGTGAGGAATCCGGCACCAGGAGCGCATCATTCACTTACTGCGCCTGCGCCGAATGTCAGCGCATCGCTAATGTCAGTCAGCTACATAACAGTATTTCTGGTGGTAGAAGCCCTTTAAGGACCTTTTGGATTTGGGGTTGCTGAATACCAATGTGAAGCTTCTTTCAAGGATTCTGACTAGAGATGGCCTTGTTGTTCGCCCGGCGGTCGTTTCACGGCGAACTTTGCGTGTTCGCAATTCGCCAAACATGCGAACATATGGAGATATTCGCACCCGCCATATTCTTTTACATTGTGAAGAATTTTGACCCATGACACATCCATCAGGTGGTACAGGACAGCCAATTGAGACGTTTTAGCACACGGACATACCCCCTACCTTATAAATAAACCTGATCTGGCCGCCATTTTACATTCAGTGTTTTGCCAGTGTAGGGAGAGGTTGCTGTGTGGAGCAGGGACAGACTGTTAGGGACACCAAACGCTAGCTAATAGGGCCACAAAAGTTATTTTAAGGACTGGTATAGGTGTGCTATCGATAGATGTGATACACAGAGGGGTGCGATATATATTTATAATATACTTTTATAATGAGTCAAAAACACATAGATCTATATAGTGATCACCTGGAAGTCAGGGACTTAGGGGCTTACTAGGGCCATTTTTATATAGGGTAAGGTTCCGGATGGGGTCGCTCTTATCAGGGCGGGTGCTCTGTGGTTAGGCTATCAGGGCCAGAATAGCACCCCCCTGTAGGGCAATATCAGGGACAGTTCTTTGACCACCCTGTCCTTCAATACCACATCATCTAGCCCAGGGATAGATGTTTTTTGCTTTCCCTCCGGGATTCATGGATGTGCACTGGGACCCCCCGGATTGTGGTAGGACATATGGTTTCTGATTTGGTGCCGCCGAGCACTTGTTATTGCCTACCACATCTATACTTTTTGCTTAACTTTAATATTTACATTTATTTTCATTTTGAGGGATATCTTTTCCATTCACACGTCCGCAAAATGGGTCCGCATCCGTTCTGCAATTTTGCGGAACGGGTGCAGACCCATTAATTTTCAATGGGGCCGGAATGTGCTGTCCGCATCCACATTTGCAGATCCGCACTTCCGCATCAGTGCTTCCGTTTCCGGAAAAAAATAGAACATGTCCTATTCCTGTCCGCAATTGCAGACAAGATTAGGTATTTTCTATTATAGTGCCGGCGATGTGCGGTCCGCAAATTGCGGAATGCACATTGCCGGTGTCCGTGTTTTGCGGATCCGTAAAACACTTACGGATGTGTGAATGGACCCTCATAGTAACATTATTAAAGGTTACGTTTTATCTTTATGTATATTCTAATGGATTGCCTTCCTTGTACAATGTTATAATATACTGTACTTTCTATGTTAGAAAGTATAATATAATGCATTTGTATTGTGCGGCAGTTGTGTGCGGTTCTGCTGCGATACTGCAGGTATATAGAGGGACAAGCATTATTGGAACAAATAATTTCTACTGGTGTGATATACCAGTCGCCCCCAAAAAAACTGATTGAGGCGGGGTGTTATATACAATATACTTTCTATATAGTGCATTTGTATTGTGCAGCAGTTGTGTGCGGTTCTGCAGCGATACCGTGTTATATACCAATATACTTTCTTTATAGTGCATTTGGGTACTGTATAGTGCATTTGCGCATGCGTGTACGCAAAAATTATATTGCCGATATTTTGCATTGAAAAAAATTATGAATGGAGATTGCAAATTCGAATAATACATCTGGTATGTCACTGTCCATGTTGTGGGACTATTTGTGCACTTCTAGTAATTATTTCTTGGCTGCAAATATGAGCTGAAAGTTTTTCAGGTTCGACTGCCATTAAAATGAATGGGACCCGCCGCGAACATTTGATCGTGTTCGCGCGATCGCGTTCGCGAACCGTCCCGGCAGATGTTCGTCCATTACTAATTCTGACTACAAGACTCTCCAAGGTTATTTATTTAATCAGACACCCAGACCAGAATGGGTTTATTCCAAATAAGGGTACTGATTATAATCTTCATCACCTGTTTACGAATATTCAGTCTCCCGCTCCATCCTGTCCTTGGATGCCTCCAAGGGTTTTGACAGGGTGGAGTGGAGATTCCTCTGGAAGACTTTGGTAGGATGGCGTTTGGAGATAGATTTATAGATATGATCAAATTGTTGTATACTGTAGATCCCCTTTGGCAAGATTGAACATTAATGGGAGTTTGACAATGAGCTTTGCTTTAAATAGGCTGTCCTCTTTCTCCATTGTTATTTGATATTTATATTGAGTCCTTAACCATGGCTGTCAGTCAGGATTCTAAGATTGAAGGGTTTGGAGCCATAGGGGTGGAGGACCGCATTTCTTTATACGTGGACTATGTCTTATTTTTTATAGTTCACACTAACACAACTCTTCCAAGACTCATCCAAATAGTTAATTCTTTTGGCAAGGTCTCAGGCCTAGATATAAATGCCAGTGGATAGTTCTGTACTCTCTACTGAGAGAACTTTGACTATGTTAAATGTCTCTGACTCTTTTCAAAATTTTGGCATGACTATATCCCCTAAGATTGAAGATTATTTACAGCTTAATTTGATTCTATTATTAACTAAATTGAGGTAAAAAACTGGGATATGGCTCCGACTTCCTTTATCCAGAGCCGATAGAGTCTCCTTGGTAAAGATGGTGATTTTGCCCCAGCTCTTCTATATCCTTAGGAACTCACCTATATGGATAGAGGATAAGTTTGTTATGCTTTTTGAGAGAATCATTAATGACTTGTTGTGGGGAAGAAAGTGGGTAAGGCTTAAATTGGAATATTTATACAAGCCGTTGGATCAAGGAGGTTTGAATCTTCCCTATTTCAAGGGCTACTATGGCTATACTGTGAATGGAAGAAAAGTGCATTGTGTACCACTTTGGTGAGGAGATCTCTATATAATAACATATTTACATTATTGGGGTCGGGACAATTCATTACTACGCAACAGGAGTACAGAGAGGCGAAAAAGCTATTTAAGGCATGGGACATTATCAGATGATGGCTGGGAATAAAAGGATCTCTTCAGTGTACTCCCCTCTTGTATAATTTTCAACTACAGGCCAGGGACCAGTATTGCCAAAAAAATAATATTCTATATGTTGCAGAAGTAGTGAAGAATGGAGAGATACTTCCGTTCTCGGTGCTAGCACAAAGGGAGACTGGTTGGTTTGTCTTGGTTTAGATATTTTCAATTATGTTCTGCATTTTCTAGTGTAAAGAATAAATCACTTCTGGAGATAGATATTTCTACTTTTGTAAATGCTCTCTTAGGGAATTCAGGTCAGAGGGTTAAGATTGCACATTTGTATAAATTATTACTTAAGGCACTATTTATTAAAACACAATAACCAGAATAAAGGGCCTGGGGAGTT
Organism: Bufo bufo; assembly: GCF_905171765.1. Lineage (NCBI taxonomy): Eukaryota > Metazoa > Chordata > Amphibia > Anura > Bufonidae > Bufo > Bufo bufo. Next base: position 158,919,274 of record NC_053394.1, read on the forward strand.
GATTGCCCAAGGATTCAATTTGAGGGATGGAGAAATATATTTGCGAATTTGAGTTTAATCTCTCACAACTTTAACCACGTATTGATACAATTTAATATTTTGCATAGATTATATGTTATGCCCTTATGGCTTAATAAAAGTGGGCTAAGAGATAGTTCTAAGTGTCCACGGTGTGGCCTTTTTGGGGCTGACCACCTACATATGCTCTGGTCCTGTCCAGAATTAAAAGAATACACATAAATTGAGACTCCCGATTCCATTTATGGTTGAATGTTATATATTGAGTGATCTCTCTAAGATAAACTACCATAAATATGAGAAGATTCTCTTTAATAGAATATTGTTTTTGGCTAGACTTTTGATTACTCAATTTTGGTTCTCACGAGATGTTCCAAATTTGAATATTTTGATAAATTTGGTTAATAGGGTTAAAAATTATGAGAAAGTCTTATATAGGCAAAGAAATAGTTAGGAGAAGTGTACTAAGGTATCGGAGGCCTGGAGGTTTTAATCCTTCTCGTCCCCAATTTTATGTTTCCACTTCCACAACTTCTATTATCCTCTTTCTTTTTTGTTCTTTTTTTTTTCCATTTGCTGTCTGTGTTTGGAGGATAGAGGTTTTTTTGAGACGCATCACAAGGGAGGGTTGAGAAATAGGTGGATATGGGGAACTTAAAATAATAATAATTGTATATTGTAATTTTGTATGAGAATGAAAACGGTTGTATATGCTCTTCCCTAATAAAGATATATAAAAAATAATAATAATATTGATGACCTATTCTTAGAATAGGTCATCAATATCAGATTGACAGGAGTCTGACACCCGACACCCCCGCAAATCAGCTGTTTGAAAAAAGGGCAGCGCTACGTACGAGCACAGCCTTCACTTCATTGTTTACCTGCTCCCTGTTGACAGCGCATTGGTAAGCAGGTGTAATTACAAGCCGTCCAATTCATTTCAATGGGACGGCTCTGTAGTATTCAAACGAATAGGAAGAAGCCGTTTCATAAAAGTGAATGGGACGGTTTGTAATTACACCTGCTCACCACTGCAAAAGGTAAACAATGAAAGGAAGGCAGCGCTCACACAGAGCGAGGCCTTCGATCGGCGGAGGGTGCTGGGTGTCGGACCTCCGCCGATCTGATATTGATCACCAATTGATGATATGTCACCCAAATTAAAATCCCAGAAAACCCATTTAAGCAAATTCCACATGTTCCTAGGACAGAGTTTAAATGTCCTGAGTTTTGGAATTTAAATGTTGATAAGTATGTGCTATTAGCCAGATGTAGTACCTTGGCTGGAAGATATAACAGGTAAATATACAGATATAATGTTTATAATGCTTGTCCTCTGAAGAAGTCTCATTTATTCTCGTCAGTTTGGGCTGTGAAGAGGTCAGTCAGAAAATATCCATGTCATCAAACCATTCATCTAGACCAAATGATGGAGAAAAAGGGCAGAGAACAACAAACACCTCCATAAAGCGTGTCGAAAAACACGGTAAGAGTTGTCAATCTACCAACTAACCAGTAACCATACAAATGCTATAACACAGTAGTGCTGCAGGTTTTATTTGCAGTGGTATCAATGCTTCCATGTCTGACAGATTTGTGATGGATCACTTTTTACAGATCAAGATAAAAGGGCATCAGTTCCTAACAGATCCTACTGACTTTATTGAGATTCGGAAGGGCTGGCCACTAAGCCTAATAATAGGCGCAACTTCTTGATCTGTACAGATCACTTTAATGCAGTTATCTGCTTGTGTCATTCTAATCCTGCCTGTAATGATATCACCTCTGTGTATAGATAAGACAGGATCCTCCATACACAATAGGCAATTGTCAAAGCGTATCTATTCTTTCCTTGTACAATGACCTCTGCACAGGTCACAGAGCATGCCCAGAAAACTCTCCCATAGAAGTCAATGAGGTTTCTTCTAGACCATTGTGTCTATGGCCCATGGGGCTGCTGTAAATGAATTTTCTTAATGATTTCTAAATGCTGTTAAGAAGAGTTCAGGCAAGATGGTCGCCCCCATAACCACATTCAGGAAATAGAATAAATCTGTAATTAGAAAATGAAAACAGATTAGAATAAAGGAAATGTGTTACTATCTGGTTATAACTGGAAGATAACATTTTTGGTGACACATTTCCTTTAAATTATTGCATAATTGGAAAAAGTTAATAAAGTCCATACAACACCCAAAATTACTCTTTTAGTTCTATAGTTAAAGAATGAACAACTATCAAAATGTGCATGATGTTGCATATAACTAGCTCCAATGTGGGGAGGGGAGCCTAAAGAAACTAAAGTGTCAGATTTTTAAGAATTTTTTAACAGATTTGGATGTTTAAATGTGGAGTCCATTTGATCTAATGACATGTGGAACATCTCTCCTCAAGAAGGTAGACAATAGGGATGAGCGAATCGACTTCGGATGAAACATCTGAAGTCGATTCGCTTAAAACTTCGTTTCAATACTGTATGGAGCGAGCGATTCGTACAGTATTAGAATGTATTGGCTCCGATGAGCCGAAGTTATTACTTCGCGAAGTCTTGCGAGACTTCGCATAATAACTTCAGAAATTAATTTATACTGTAAAAAAAAGATTTTCCGAACTCTGTTTTGGTTCCAAGGTACCACTTGGAACCGAACCTGAGTTCGGGAAATAAAAATGAACGAAGGGTCCAGCTTCCAAAAAGTGACGTTCTTTATTCTAAAAAGCACATGTTCATTAAAAATCCAACATAGCAACCAGGTCTACACATTTCGGATCCCCTAATACTGATCCTTGCTCATGACTCATGAGTAAGGATCAGTATTAGGGGATCCGAAACGCGTAGACCTGGTTGCTATGTTGGATTTTTAATGTATATGTGCTTTTTGGAATAAAGAACGTCACTTTTTGGAAGCTGGACCCTTCGTTCATTATTAGTTCTACTATTGTGCGCCTGGTTCCCAGCTCAGTCCGTGCCTCCATTACAAGTGATATCAGGTGAGCGCAGCCTTGGACCTTTTTTTTGCTGAGTTCACAAAATGATTTTTTTACAGTATAAATCAATTTCTGAAGTTATTATGTGAAGTCTTGTGAGACTTGGCGAAGTAATAACTTCGGCTCATCGGAGCCAATACATTCTGATACTGTACGGAGCGCTTGCTCCGTACAATATTGAAACAAAGTTTTATGCGATTCGCTCACCCCTAGTCTCTGTAGCTCCACATACATGTAACTACTATGACTTGAAACATAACTAGGGTTATCAGCTAGACCAGAGAGCACTGTTTGAAAGCTCTGGGCTCAGAACTGTTTGGGAAAAGATAGGTTGGTGGTTGGCTCACACCTGGGTGGTAATGGACGGGTGCTACTAACTCACAACTTGGGTTCCCGGAACCAAAGAAAAAGTAGATAATGGGAAAAAAAGGAGTGAGCACTCACACCATCTGGACCATAGGATATATTTATTAATTAGTATCCAATAAATCATTCATATAAATGCACTCAAATACAATAAAACTTCATAAAAATAGTAGTTGGTACCAACACATAAAATGACACTGAAAAATGGTAATTGTGCAATCCTTGCGTTATTAATGTTCAAAATTGGCACTTTGTACCGCCTAGAATTATGCAGTAAATAGATCACTATTGGTAGTGGTAATACCGCAAACCGCAGTCGGAAATTAGAATGTCCCGGAGAAAAGTACCTATGACTCCAAATGGTATTTAAGTCTCCTCGTGCATGTGGTTATATATTTCAACAGAAAAGTCTCTCCACGAATGATTAAATATAACCGCCCAGGACTGTAGGTTTCACGCCACTTAATTTACAGTTCAAGTTCCTACCTGAGTCCAAATTGTCCCCCGCTAAGCCGCCCTTCCACGAGGAGCGAGTGATGCCGGCTGCTACGGCGTCTCACGTCGCAAGTCTCGGGTTGCTGACGTCACTGTATCGCGGGATCACGAGATTCGGCAGGCAGGGATAATACTTTGTCGGTGGCACCTGTAGTTGTATCCTGTATCCTGGAGCGGTATTAATATTAGTGGATTTCCTTATCGCATGGCCATGCAATATCTTTAATCAAAGTCCAGTGGGTTAGGTGGGCGCTTTTCTTCCTGTCACCAGACGCGTTTCGGGGCGTCTACACCCCTTCCTCAGTGGTAAAAGCGCAAGTCCTCCTTCTCCACCTTTTATAGTCCATTCGGTATTCTAGAAAATCCGGATTTTGGACATATATGCTCCATTGCGGTTTTCATGCGGTATCATTGCGGTTTTTTCAACCTAGTTGCGTTTTTCCAAAAATTAGGTTGGAAACATAGTAGGATTGACCAATACCCAATTTATACGTTAAAATAACATTTTAATACATATAAAAACACAATAATAGGCCTAAAAATATAAAAATATAAATAGACATACATCCCAATCATACAAATTTTCCCTATATTCTATCGGCTGAAGAGTATATATGTCAAGAGCATACAAATGTTCATGTCAGAGAATCTGGCGCCCACCTAACCCACTGGACCTTGATTAAAGATATTGCATGGCCATGCGATAAGGAAATCCACTAATATTAATACCGCTCCAGGATACAGGATACAACTACAGGTGCCACCGACAAAGTATTATCCCTGCCTGCCGAATCTCGTGATCCCGCGATACAGTGACGTCAGCAACCCGAGACTTGCGACGTGAGACGCCGTAGCAGCCGGCATCACTCGCTCCTCGTGGAAGGACGGCTTAGCGGGGGACAATTTGGACTCAGGTAGGAACTTGAACTGTGAATTAAGTGGCGTGAAACCTACAGTCCTGGGCGGTTATATTTAATCAATCGTGGAGAGACTTTTCTGTTGAAATATATACCCACATGCACGAGGAGACTTAAATACCATTTGGAGTCATAGGTACTTTTCTCCGGGACATTCTAATTTCCGACTGCGGTTTGAGGTATTACCACTACCAATAGTGGTCTATTTACTGCATAATTCTAGGCAGTACAAAGTGCCAATTTTGAACATTAATAACGCAAGGATTGCACAATTACCATTTTTCAGTGTCATTTTATGTGTTGGTACCAACTACTATTTTTATGAAGTTTTATTGTATTTGAGTGCATTTATATGAATGATTTATTGGATACTAATTAATAAATATATCCTATGGTCCAGATGGTGTGAGTGCTCACTCCTTTTTTTCCCATTATCAGAACTGTTTGGGATGCTCCATATTCTGCCTCCAGAAAAGTAGTGATCCTTCTTGCAGAAATGGATACAAGCAAGGATGGACTAGCCATAGACCCTTACAGGGAAATTTCCCGGTGGGCCAGTGCCATGAGGGCCATCTGTGCCCTCCTTATGGCTGCTGGTCGGGTACATAATAATCTGATGCTCTCAGCATTAAATAATGCTAGGAGCATCTGGTACTTGTGCACTTGGCTGGCGGCCGCAGGTACACATCTGAATTCAACTGTATCGCCATTCTCAGGACAGTGTTACAGTTAAATACTGCAGCAGGGGCAGCAGTATTTTGTGTTGCACTGTAGTATTTGGTTTTGCTTGTGAGGTATTTTGTGCTGCACTAAGGTAATGGCCCCGCCTTCTGTCAGTTTGGACCCTCATACAACATTAGAGCCACTGTTAGTTTTTTTTTTCAGGGCCAATTTAAATTCCAAGTCCACCTCTGAAATCGTTTGGTAGTGTTGGAAATTTACTTACATGGTAGCTATCTATAGCTTTCACTAGATGAACACTTTACTGTCTTCTTGAGGAGAGCTACTGTATTTTGCATACTTGTTCCCTGCTAGATTGTTTTAAGGCTCAGAGTGGCATAAAAAACAATATAAGACATTCACCTCTACCAATTCCTGCCACTCCCGTTAGTATAAATCTCTAAGAATTCTGAGTCGGGAGCTTGTAATAGACCTCATCCTAGTGGGCGCTTTTTTGTGGCACATGGGTGACAGAAAGCATAATCTTGGATTCTCAATAGAAAATAATCTATATAGTAGACAACAAACTGAAATAGCTACATAATGTATATTTTATGAAACAGTAATCTGAGCCATCATGTTTTCTTTCTACAGACATTGAGGTTTCATTTCGGAGTTGTGTCCTCTCATCACTTTTTTGGTGGCACCTGATTTGGCTTTCTCTTATGCAACTTAGACACTATTTATTCATTGCAACTCTGAACCCTACTATCACCCACTTAAGTGGAGGAGACCCCCACCTAGGTTTGTATTATAAGTTATTATTAGGGATGAGCGAATTTCATATTTTGAATCTCATTTTCAGTTTGGGTTATGGCATAATGTGAATTGCGTTATGGATTAGGCATAAGGCCATCCTTCATATAAGATAGGGCCGGGGGCTATCCATAGTATTCAGTATATTGGGCAGACTAGATGGGCCAAATGGTTCTTATCTGCCGACACATTCTATGTTTCTATGTTTCTATGGATTCCGTTACACAATTCACATTATACCACAACCCGAACCGAAAACGAATTTCAAAATATGAAATTCGCTCATCCCTAGTTATTATGTACGCAGTTATAAATGGCTGTATATACACTGCGTGCAGAATTATTAGGCAAATGAGTATTTTGACCACATCATCCTCTTTATGCATGTTGTCTTACTCCAAGCTGTATAGGCTCGAAAGCCTACTACCAATTAAGCATATTAGGTGATGTGCATCTCTGTAATGAGAAGGGGTGTGGTCTAATGACATCAACACCCTATATCAGGTGTGCATAATTATTAGGCAACTTCCTTTCCTTTGGCAAAATGGGTCAAAAGAAGGACTTGACAGGCTCAGAAAAGTCAAAAATAGTGAGATATCTTGCAGAGGGATGCAACACTCTTAAAATTGCAAAGCTTCTGAAGCGTGATCATCGAACAATCAAGCGTTTCATTCAAAATAGTCAACAGGGTCGCAAGAAGCGTGTGGAAAAACCAAGGCGCAAAATAACTGCCCATGAACTGAGAAAAGTCAAGCGTGCAGCTGCCAAGATGCCACTTGCCACCAGTTTGGCCATATTTCAGAGCTGCAACATCACTGGAGTGCCCAAAAGCACAAGGTGTGCAATACTCAGAGACATGGCCAAGGTAAGAAAGGCTGAAAGACGACCACCACTGAACAAGACACACAAGCTGAAACGTCAAGACTGGGCCAAGAAATATCTCAAGACTGATTTTTCTAAGGTTTTATGGACTGATGAAATGAGAGTGAGTCTTGATGGGCCAGATGGATGGGCCCGTGGCTGGATTGGTAAAGGGCAGAGAGCTCCAGTCCGACTCAGACGCCAGCAAGGTGGAGGTGGAGTACTGGTTTGGGCTGGTATCATCAAAGATGAGCTTGTGGGGCCTTTTCGGGTTGAGGATGGAGTCAAGCTCAACTTCCAGTCCTACTGCCAGTTTCTGGAAGACACCTTCTTCAAGCAGTGGTACAGGAAGAAGTCTGCATCCTTCAAGAAAAACATGATTTTCATGCAGGACAATGCTCCATCACACGCGTCCAAGTACTCCACAGCGTGGCTGGCAAGAAAGGGTATAAAAGAAGAAAATCTAATGACATGGCCTCCTTGTTCACCTGATCTGAACCCCATTGAGAACCTGTGGTCCATCATCAAATGTGAGATTTACAAGGAGGGAAAACAGTACACCTCTCTGAACAGTGTCTGGGAGGCTGTGGTTGCTGCTGCACGCAATGTTGATGGTGAACAGATCAAAACACTGACAGAATCCATGGATGGCAGGCTTTTGAGTGTCCTTGCAAAGAAAGGTGGCTATATTGGTCACTGATTTGTTTTTGTTTTGTTTTTAAATGTCAGAAATGTATATTTGTGAATGTTGAGATGTTATATTGGTTTCACTGGTAAAAATAAATAATTGAAATGGGTATATATTTGTTTTTTGTTAAGTTGCCTAATAATTATGCACAGTAATAGTCACCTGCACACACAGATATCCCCCTAAAATAGCTAAAACTAAAAACAAACTAAAAACTACTTCCAAAAATATTCAGCTTTGATATTAATGAGTTTTTTGGGTTCATTGAGAACATAGTTGTTGTTCAATAATAAAATTAATCCTCAAAAATACAACTTGCCTAATAATTCTGCACTCCCTGTATATATATATATATATATATATATATATATATATATATATATATATATATTCACTTATGTGATGTCCAGGCCCCTGGACAGTTTTGTGGAATTTATGGACATTCAAAATGACATCAACCATATTATGTGAGAGATATGTGACGTGCAAAAATATGACATAATCATTTTATTTATAAATTTTTTTCAGTGAGTAAATATACAAATGTTTTTGCTATATCCCAGTTTTTTGGGGTTTTGTGTGCTCCTTGGAATGGACTCATTATGGACAGGCACAAAAAGAAACACAAAGGTAATGACTCTAAAATGTGTTTTCATATTCTGATTATTAACACATCCATTAAAAAGATAGATACAGGGGGTAACTAAAGTGGTTGTGATGGCAACCAGGCCCTGATGCCTGAGAGGGCCCCAAGGTGCTTTTGCCACATACGAAGACATCATATTATAGAGCACAAGGTAGGTGGGGAGCCTCATACAGATTCTGCCTTGAGCCAAGATGCTAGCTAGATATTAAAAAAATATTCAGCATCTGAAAGCAGCAATGAATCTCAAAAAAAGTTTGAACAGGGGCTACAAAAGGCTGGAAAAGTAAATGGAGCTAATAAATAAAAAATGCTGGAGAGGCAATTTGCTACTAAGTCGCATAACTGGGTATAAAAAGAGCAGGTTAGAGAGTTTCTCAGAAGCCAAGATGGGCAGAGGTTCACCAATCTACAAAAAACTGCATCTAAAAATTGTGAAAGAATTTTATAAAAAATGTTCCTCATTGTAAAATTGCAAGGACTTTGAATATCCCATCATCTGCAGTACATAATAGCATCAAAAGATTCAGAGAATCTAGAGAAATCCATGTGTTAAAGGAACAATGCTAATGATCAATATTGGATGCTCATGCTCTACGGGTCCTGAGACAGCACTGCATTAAAAACAGACATGATTCTGTACTGGAAATCACTGCATGGGCTCAGGAACACTTCCAGAAAACACTGTCTGTGAACACAGTTTACTGTGGAATATACACAAGTTAAAGCTGTAGAAACCATGTCAACACAATCCAGAAACACCACTGTCTTCTCTGGGCCAAAGCTTATTTAAAATAGAAAACTGTTCAGTGGTCAGATGAATCAAAATTAGAAATTATTTTTGGAAGCCATAGACACTGTGTCACATGGACTCAAGAGGAGAGGGACCATCCATCTTTTTATCAGCACACAGTTCAAAAGCCTGCATCTCTGATGGTATGGGGTGTGCAGCTTACACATCTGGAAAGGCACTATTGATGCTGAACAGTATATAAAGGTTTTAGAAAAACATATGCTAACATGGAAGGCCTTGCATATTCCAGCATCCATCACAACAGCATGGCCTTGAAGAAGAAGAAGAGTCCAGGTGCTGAACTGACCTGCCTGAAATCCATACCTTTCACCAATAAAAAATATTTGTTGCATCAATGAAACGTAAAAATCCGGCAAAGAAGGCCCGTCCTATTAAGCAGCTAAAATCCTAGATCAGACAACAATGGGACAACATTACTCTCCCAAAACTCTAGCAACTCCTGGACTCCTCCCTTCCCAGATTTTTACAGGCTCTTGTTAATTAAAGAGGGGATGCTACACAATTTTAGATATGGCCCTGTCCCAATTTTTTTAATGCATTGCTGCCGTCAAGCTCTGAATGAGTTACAGTATTTTTTGCTCCATAAGATGCACTGGATGCATCTAGTATATAGAGGAGGAAAATAAGAAAAAAAATATTTTTACTCAGATCTGACCCCCCATTACTTCTTAGACCTCAAATCACAACCCCATTTTTCTTAGACCGTAGGTCAGACCACCAAGCTCTATCAGACCTCAGATCTGACCCCCAAGTTCCATGAGACCTCTGTAATCAGACCCCCATTCCAGACCTCAGATCTGACTCCCACCAGACTCCCGATTCCTCCTCAGAACTAAGATCAGACCCCCATCATACCCCCATCCCTTCTCAGATCAACCTCAACCTCTGTATCAGACCCCATAATACCCAAAATCCACCTCAGATCAGAACCCCCTTTCCTCCTTAGACCTCGGATCATACTCCCATTTCTCCTCAGGCCTCAGATCAGACCCCAAACGCCATCAGACAAAAATAAATAAATGAATTTACCTGCTCCGGACTGTGCTAACACTCAACATTCCCTGGTCTTCTGCTGGCCTAGCACTGCACTGTGGCCTGACATTGCACAGCATAAGGTTATAGTGCGCGCCAACTTGCACTACATACTGACGCTGTACGCAGTCAGGACACGTGCATTGCGGCGCCTGGAAGAGGAACAGGGAGCAGTGAGTACACCTAGCACAGTGATTAACTCACCACTCCCTGAGCCTCCTGCATACTATAAGAAGAGGTGAATAGTGATCTGGATTATTTAAGACTTAACTTTTACTTTAAATATAATATAAAATAAATGAGATATATCCCTCAAAATAACTAGAAGCTGAATACACAATACCGTTTTCCACTGCCCCACAATCGAAGGGACTCTTATGAAAACAGTGACAGCTGTGTCCACACTTACACAATCAGTGTCGGACACTAGAAGGTAATTAGAGCTGGTATGCACTAGTACCTTGATGCACAAAGGAAAGGCAGCAGCAATCAGTATATACTGACACCTGATGTGCAAAATTCAGACAATATCGTAGACAAAGGCATTTAGCAGTGTATACATAATGCACAACGACACACAACAAAACAACAGAAAACATACAATGATTAGGTGTTAGAAGACACCGTGCAAATAGTGCACAGTTACACCCATATCATAAGGTGCACGGCGGCACCATTGAAACCCAGTGTCCTACCCTACAGATGGTGGGTTCTCCAGACACCTCCGTTCCAAGTTTTCTGGTTAGGGTGGTCCGGTTCGACAGTAGAGAGTCAGTACGATGTGAAGGGATCACAGGGAGATGTTCCTTTCTATCCCTAGACGACCCTCGGGACCCTACAATAGTCCTGTTGGTCTAACCACGGGGTGTCCCACTAATTGGGCCCCTGTCCGGAACCTAACCCTAGAATTGCATTCCCTATTTAGCCCTGGAGAGATCCCAACATGCACGTTTCTGAGGCAGAAACAATCCTCTCATCACGGGAATATATAGAATGGGCCAAAAGAGTATGATTCGCTTGCCGGAGATAATGTTCACCGGCAAGCCAATGCTGGGAATGGTAATCACCAGCAGGTACAAAAGCCACTAGGAGCGATGGCTCCTGGATGGAGTAGAGTGCACAGATAGGTGCACAGCATACAGGGAAAGAAAAAAGGGAGACAGATGAAGAACCCCCTCCCTTCGTTGCAGTACACAGGTTGAGACCGCTGGCATTGATGTTACCTGGTTTTTCTGCAAGAGCCCGCCTTGCCCGCCTCCGGAAAGCGAATCATACTCTTTTGGCCCATTCTATATATTCCCGTGATGAGAGGATTGTTTCTGCCTCAGAAACGTGCATGTTGGGATCTCTCCAGGGCTAAATAGGGAATGCAATTCTAGGGTTAGGTTCCGGACAGGGGCCCAATTAGTGGGACACCCCGTGGTTAGACCAACAGGACTATTGTAGGGTCCCGAGGGTCGTCTAGGGATAGAAAGGAACATCTCCCTGTGATCCCTTCACATCGTACTGACTCTCTACTGTCGAACCGGACCACCCTAACCAGAAAACTTGGAACGGAGGTGTCTGGAGAACCCACCATCTGTAGGGTAGGACACTGGGTTTCAATGGTGCCGCCGTGCACCTTATGATATGGGTGTAACTGTGCACTATTTGCACGGTGTCTTCTAACACCTAATCATTGTATGTTTTCTGTTGTTTTGTTGTGTGTCATTGTGCATTATGTATACACTGCTAAATGCCTTTGTCTACGATATTGTCAGAATTTTGCACATCAGGTGTCAGTATATACTGATTGCTGCTGCCTTTCCTTTGTGCATCAAGGTACTAGTGCATACCAGCTCTAATTACCTTCTAGTGTCCGACACTGATTGTGTAAGTGTGGACACAGCTGTCACTGTTTTCATAAGAGTACCTTCGATTGTGGGGCAGTGGAAAACGGTATTGTGTATTCAGCTTCTAGTTATTTTGAGGGATATATCTCATTTATTTTATATTATATTTAAAGTAAAAGTTAAGTCTTAAATAATCCAGATCACTATTCACCTCTTCCTATGACTTATGCGAGTGATCATTTATGAATATCATTCTTTTTGACCTCCTGCATACTAATGACCACTTTCATAATGCAAGTGGTCATTAGCATTTGCACCATAATATGTACTGCCATTTTCCCCACACTTTTCAAAATGTGTCTTATAGTTAAAAAAATATGGTAACTTTTTCATGAAGTTTTAAAATATCTCACTTTCAACATCTGATGTGTTCTATGTTCTATTGTGATTTAAAAAAAAGGGTCTATGAGATTTGCAAATCATTGCATCTGTTTTTATTAGCATTTATTTACCTTTATATAGTGTCCCAACTTTTTTGGATATTGATGACCTATCCTGACAGATCAGCCATTTGAAGAGGCCACTCTGGTGAGCGTTGCATCCCCCCCTTTACTTACCAAGCACATTGTACAGCGACTGTGCTTGGTTTCGCAGATCGGACTAAGCTGCCCAAGGTCATGTGACCAATGAATGTGATGTCACTGGCCAAGGAAGAGGCCACAGTGCTCACCTGAGCGCTGCAACCTCTCCATACAGCTGATTGGCAGGGGTGGTGGGAGTCAGACCCCCACCTATCGGATATTGATGACCTGTCCTGAAGATAGGCCATCAGTATCAAAATTGTTAGCAAGCCCTTTAATCATACAATCGATTAGCTTCTGTCCTTCTTGTCAGGGAATAAAACTAATTCTATGCATCTGATCTGGCTTTGAGGAAAGGGACCTGGCTCAGGTGGACGTGCACATTGCTATACACTCTGAACACCAGATGTAGGTACTATGTAAGAAGATGTCATAATTCTGCACTGAATTTTCTTTTTTCTTTAGATTTTTTAACAGCATGCAAATTGCAAAGAGTGTTGAACTACACAATTAATATGCTATGTAACAGTGGGATAACCCCTTTAAGGGATGTGCACATTAGGCCTTGGCACCTACAGCATTAGCAAGTGCTTTCATGTATCATCCATTTGGTTGTACAAAGAAATGTAAAGGCAATGTGTTGTTGTTTAATCCACAAATTGCTCCATTTCTTCCCAATGGGGCAGAGGTATTTGTCTACTCTACCGTCCTACCCCTCATCCTTATTCACGGCAGCTTTGATAACAATTTCCGCATTATATTTTCTCAGTTACAGAGCCGCTTGATGACCTCCGCTCTTCAGTCCTGTCTTTGTTACTGACCACAATTCAGTGCATCCTCTTTTCACTCTGCGCCTCAATTTCCGAGCTTCCTGCGTTGTATCCAACTTTCATCCTCCAAGTACTTAATCGGTCCTTCTTGTATGGAGGAAATGCTGCCTTTCTGTCTATAGCGTAAGTAACCTTTTGGAAAACATAAAATATATTTTCACCGAACTACGAGACTATAAGGGAAGACTATGGTGCCTATGGGGTTGCCACATGAGAAGTCATTAGTGTTAAATATGGCTCATGGATTAATGGTCTATTTTTGCTGCAGTTTTAATAGGGTAAACTTTCCAACATTTTTGTCTTGTAGGTTCCCACCTGCACACTTTGGAAAGCTGTATGGACTGTTAATGACTCTTTCTGCAGTGGTATCTCTCCTACAATATCCAGCAATTTATATTATTCGGACGTACCTGCACGGAGACCCTTTCTATGTATGTTAACAGTTTTATAGATGAAGATGAACTCGCTACAAATCTGTAATTTGTTACTCATGAATGTATTTTTATGTTTTTAGGTTAATATTTCTCTATTGATCCTGATGCTTTTAACCGTTGGACACCCAATTAATGTTTTTCGGGTTTGGAGACAAAAGAAACATTTGAGACACAAGGCAGAAGAACAGTCATGGCTTTAATCAGTTTTAGAGAATCTATCACCTTTTTGGTTTTTACTTATATTGCAAGAAAACAGAAATCTTTGAAAGTATAAATTGAAATATCTTAAGGACAAAGTGGGAACCCCAGTGCCCAAATGCTGCAATAGTATACCAAGAACATGGTTATACAGTAAATTTAAAAGGCATTATGAAGAGGTCTCAAAAACTCATCTCTAGCACATACAGGGGTGCTGCAAGCTCCAAGTCACCCCCCCCCCCCCCCCCAAAAAAAAAAAAAATTTTATATTCATATATATTTATCCAATATTATCTAGCCCCACATACACTATACAGACACCAATAATATGCCTTCAATGATTGAAGTTGTTTTCTTATGCTCACTTTTTCCTCTAGACCAGGTCACCACAAAGACTCCTTCCAGCACCCTCTCTAACCTTCATCGACCTACCAATCACTTTCCCATTTATCCCTATTACCGTACTTGCTGTGTGGCATAATTGATCCCAATACTGTACATTAGATATAATGTCAAAACTATAGTTACACCCCAAACAGATAGTGCCCATATTGTGCCACAGACATTAGTTATGTCTCCATCAGTAATAGTGCACTACACAGTAAAAGTAAACCACTTTATGCTCCACAAAATTACAATAAATTACTCCCCATGCTGTCCTCATTCACAGACTTTCCCCCATGCTCCTCCTCTCTCACAAAGACTGTTCCTCATGCTCCATTCATACAGATTTTATGTCCTGTTCTGGTTTTTGTAGCTTTATGTTATTCACTTGAAAGGAAACAGTGGCGGCGGGACTCCTCCAGGGATAGGGGTCCGAGGCAGTTGCCTAGTTTGCATCTCCTCCCTCCATGCCAACCCTGACTTCAAGAGACATGACTAGTAGCTCTTCTAATCTAAACATTTCAACAAGGCTTCCTTTCCTGCATTCATTGGGAGAGCATTTAAGAAGATGACATTGTAGAGCCTTTAGTGTAAGTATTCAGTATGAACAAAGAAAGATAGCCTACTTTTTATTAGTACATAGTCACTTGTGAATAGTCATGTAGAATTTGGCAGCTGTGTATAGAAAAACATGACCATATGCCTAGTAAGCCTCACGTGATGAAAAGCAGTGACAGATAGGGACCTTAAAGGGAATGTATTACCTGTATTTTTTTTTACTAATTAAAACTATATAGTGAAGCATATCCTTTCTTTCTAATCTGTTTTTGCTCTTAGCTGTGAAGACACCAAATAATCTAGGTATCTTTGGGACAATAAATTTATAGCACAAAATGATTGGTGAGCAACCTAAACAATAAAAAAAAAAAAACATGGCAAAATCTTAATAATAACCTATGCATACCACAAAATGGTGCCTATACAAAGTACAGGTTGTCACACATAAAACATAAGTGGTTCCATGTCAGAATAGAAGTAAAAATGTTATGATGTTCAGATTGTGGAAGACAAAAAAAGCTTTACCTGTCTTAGTTACCCTGTGCAACCATTGTAGGGTATTAAATACACGTAGTAGCAGCACAATTAGTAGCATAAATTTTAAAATGTAACTTTATTTTATGGGGTTAAGGGTTTATCCTATCTGGCACATTTATGGCATATCAATAAGACATTCCATAAATGTTAGATGGTGGAAGTCCCACCTGTAAGAGCTGCTCCTACGTATTTCAAGAACAAGGCCCCGAAGTGAATGGAGAGCAAGCAGCACTTGAGTGGCCGACAGGGGTGCACCACCAATAAGGCCAGGTGAGGCGATCGTCTCAGGCAGCACCAGGTAGGGGCAAGTGGGGGGCAGTGGAAGGGTCATGGGCAATGAGCGCTTTCATTGTGGCAAAGGGGTTAGGTTAAGAAATTGGCATTGGGGGGGGGTTCAGTTTTCACCCCAGGCAGCAGAAAGGCTAGGTGCATCCCTGGTGGCCGACCCTCTATTCACCATTATGAGACTTCCAAAAATAGCTGAGAGGACCAGAACCACGGTACATAAATACAGCACCAGAACCAAGCTCATTACATAAATACGGCAACAAAACCAAGTTCATTACATACATATATTAGGAGGACCAAGCAAAGTACATAAATACAGCACCAGAACCAAGCATGGTATATACATATAGCACCAGAACCATGCTGATTACATAAATACAGCACCAGAACCAAACATGTTACATGAATACAGCACCAGAACCAAGTCCATTACATAAATACAGCAAAAGAACCAAGTTCATTACGTAAATATATTAGCAGGACCAAGCACAGTACGTAAATACAGCACCAGAACCAAGCATGATACATAAATATAGTACCAGAACCAAGCTGATTACATAAGTACAGCACCAGAACCAATTATGGTACATATATATATATATATATATATATATATATATACACTGCTCAAAAAAATAAAGGGAACACTTAAACAACACAATGTAACTCCAAGTCAATCACACTTCTGTGAAATCAAACTGTCCACTTAGGAAGCAACACTGAGTGACAATCAATTTCACATGCTGTTGTGCAAATGGGATAGACAACAGGTGGAAATTATAGGCAATTAGCAAGACACCCCCAATAAAGGAGTGGTTCTGCAGGTGGTAACCACAGACCACTTCTCAGTTCCTATGCTTCCTGGCTGATGTTTTGGTCACTTTTGAATGCTGGCGGTGCTTTCACTCTAGTGGTAGCATGAGACGGAGTCTACAACCCACACAAGTGGCTCAGGTAGTGCAGCTTATCCAGGATGGCACATCAATGCGAGCTGTGGCAAGAAGGTTTGCTGTGTCTGTCAGCGTAGTGTCCAGAGCATGGAGGCGCTACCAGGAGACAGGCCAGTACATCAGGAGACGTGGAGGAGGCCGTAGGAGGGCAACAATCCAGCAGCAGGACCGCTACCTCCGCCTTTGTGCAAGGAGGAACAGGAGGAGCACTGCCAGAGCCCTGCAAAATGACCTCCAGCAGGCCACAAATGTGCATGTGTCTGCTCAAACGGTCAGAAAAAGACTCCATGAGGGTGATATGAGGGCCCGACGTCCACAGGTGGGGGTTGTGCTTACAGCCCAACACCGTGCAGGACGTTTGGCATTTGCCAGAGAACACCAAGATTGGCAAATTCGCCACTGGCGCCCTGTGCTCTTCACAGATGAAAGCAGGTTCATACTGAGCACATGTGACAGAGTCTGGAGACGCCGTGGAGAACGTTCTGCTGCCTGCAACATCCTCCAGCATGACCGGTTGGCATTGGGTCAGTAATGGTGTGGGGTGGCATTTCTTTGGGGGGCCGCACAGACCTCCATGTGCTCGCCACAGGTAGCCTGACTGCCATTAGGTACCGAGATGAGATCCTCAGACCCCTTGTGAGACCATATGCTGGTGCAGTTGGCCCTGGGTTCCTCCTAATGCAAGACAATGCTAGACCTCATGTGGCTGGAGTGTGTCAGCAGTTCCTGCAAGACGAAGGCATTGATGCTATGGACTGGCCCGCCCATTCCCCAGACCTGAATCCAATTGAGCACATCTGGGACATCATGTCTCGCTCTATCCACCAACGTCACGTTGCACCACAGACTGTTCAGGAGTTGGCAGACGCTTTAGTCACGGTCTGGGAGGAGATCCCTCAGGAGACCGTCGGCCACCTCATCAGGAGCATGCACAGGCGTTGTAGGGAGGTCATACAGGCACATGGAGGCCACACACACTACTGAGCCTCATTTTGACATGTTTTAAGGACATTACATCAAAGTTGGATCAGCCTGTAGTGTGTTTTTCCACTTTAATTTTGAGGGTGACTCCAAATCCAGACCTCCATGGGTTGAAAAATTTGATTTCCATTATTTTATTTTTGTGTGATTTTGTTGTCAGCACATTCAACTATGTAAAGAACAAAGTATTTCAGAAGAATATTTAATTAACTCAGATCTAGGATGTGTTATTTTTGTGTTCCCTTTTTTTTTTTGAGCAGTGTATATATATATATATATAGGAAAAAAAATTACCAGCAGCACCACCAAGCCAGAAAACAAGTAGAGAGGGTGCACTGTCCGAGTATGGTAACTGGTGCTTACCCACTGATACGGAACAAAGAAATCGGACTGCACTCCAGTTGTGTCTTCAATGAAAAAAGGTTTATTCACCCATAGGTGGCACAAGCGACGTTTCGGCTCACAATGAGCCTTTCTCAAGCATTGATAGGATGTGAACAGGTTACATATAAAGGGGTGTCAATCATAACAATTGGTGCTTAAACTTAATTAATAATTAAAGTCATATCTGCAGAAAAATATTACAAATAAAACAACATATTGCCAATTCAATGTAATTGAATAAAGTGAAAAATACAGTGAGTGCATAAAGTGCATAATGCATCAAAATCACATCTGAATTCATCAAAATCATAATTGGTCACAGCTGTATTCTACTCAGGACATGATGATTACAGAAATCATAATGATACACATGTGTGAGAGGAGAAAACAAGTTAATTGATACCTGGAGTAGTGCTAGCGACCACGCTGTCCATCGCACTGTACAGCGCGTCCTTGCAGTGTCTATGCGCATGTCCCGACCGGCTACTGCGTCATACTACGGCGCCCTCCATGGGACGCACGCGCGTGGTCAAGTCACATATCAGTGACGTGGGCGACGTATGCTGCAGTAGATACACGGGATGACGTGAGCTACCTGGAGAGGAAGCGCATGCGCGTAACTAGTCCCCGGTATACTAACCACCATATTGGATCAGGGAATACTGCACTATTGTAGATATATAATGTATACTATGTAAATTGCCGTTATGCGTTCCACATTATGTCACTAAATATATAGGCAGGTTGGAAGCATAAAAAGGCAAACCACCCCATTCACAACCCACCTACGTATCTATAGTCAATATTTAGTCCATTAGGGTGTAGACTATTTAAGGTCTGAATCCAATACATTTCTCTTTTTTTGAGTAGAGAAATCCGATCCCCACCTCTCCGTGGCATTTGCACCTGATCAATGATCCAGCACCTAAGTTCTTTTTCACTGTGCTTTTTTAAGCTAAAGTGTCTGGGAACTGGAAGGTCTGTGCGTCCCTTTCTAATAGTATAGCGGTGGTTGTTCAATCTGGTCTTTAAGTCGGTGGAAGTCTCTCCCACGTAAAGGAGTTGACATGGGCATGATAGAACATATATGACGTACGAAGAATCACATGTTAAGTGAAACTTGATAGGATATGTCTGTCCTGTCTCAGGGTGTGTGAATACCCTAGACCTACATATCACACGGCAGTTGACACAATGTAGGCATGGATAACACCCAATGCCACATGGTGCCAACGTTGTCTGCCTGGAAACTGCTTTGGGTCCCACGTCAGCTCTCACCAGCTGATCCCGGATGTTCTGACACCTACGATAGGCACATAGCGGTAATGCCTCAAATACTGGTACTGACCCTCGGCAACATCTTAATATTGCCCAATTTTTCTTTAGGATTTTGTTTATGGCAATGCTGTGCTCAGAATACGTGGACACAAACGTAATTCTACTGTGGTTCTTACTTTTTTGATTACCTAACAACAGGGTATCTCTGTATACCGCTGACGCTTTTTGTTTTTGTGCCTCAAGAAGTGTACTGGGGTACCCCCGTTGTTTAAATTTGGTCATCATCCCATCTACTGTTTGTACAAAGGTCTCATTATCTGCCACAATCCTCCTAGCCCTTAAAAATTGTGAGTAAGGCAAATGCTTTACCATACTCCTGGGGTGACAGCTTTCATATCTTAACATCATGTTTTTATCAGTGGGCTTTGTATACAGTTCAGTAGAAATAACCCCATTGGACACAATTACATTAGTGTCCAAAAACTGAACAGCAGTATCCGAATAAGTGACGGTGAACTGTAGTTCATCATCCACTCCATTCAGATATCTGTGGAAGTCCTTCAGTTGTTGTTCGGTCCCAGTCCAGATGAGGAAGACGTCGTCTATGTACCTCCACCATCCCAGTAAATACTGGGCATGGTGGGAGCCATAGACGACATCCTCCTCAAACTGGCGCATGTACAGATTCGCATAGGTTGGGGCCACATTGGACCCCATCGCCACGCCTCGCTTCTGGACATAGTGTATGCGGAGGTGTATGCGTTGAATGAACTTAAAAGGGATAGTGACTTAACGGTTAAACCCGCCGACAAAGGCGGTGCTGTTGTGGTGATGGACACTGTTAAATATGTGAAAGAAATTTTAAGACAGTTGAGTGATACTAAAGTGTATAATCCGTTACCACACGATCCAAAATTCTGTATTATACGGATGATTGATGAATGTGTGTCTATGGCCCTGAGGGCAGGGATAATAGATGAAGGGCTCAAAGAATACTTGTTGGTATCTCACCCCATCACGCCGGTAATTTATGTATTACCAAAGGTCCACAAAACAATGGTGGACCCTCCAGGGCGCCCCATTGTTTCGGGCACTGACTCAGTATTTGGCCACGTGACGATCTTTCTTGACAAGGTGCTACGTGTCTTCTCTACTGGGGGTCAGTCCTACATCAGAGACACATCTGACTTCTTGATAAAACTGAATCAAGTGAATTTGGATAAGACTAGAGCAAGCATTCTGGTCTCTTTTGATGTCATATCCCTCTACAATTCTATTGACCACACTAAAGGTATTTCTGCAGTTAAGAAAATGCTGGATATGTCGTCATTGACATCTGAGGCCTGCTCTTTTATTATTGATTTACTCACTATTGTACTTGAACACAACTACTTCCTGTTTCAGGACACATACTATGTCCAGAAGCGAGGCGTGGCGATGGGGTCCAATGTGGCCCCAACCTATGCGAATCTGTACATGCGCCAGTTTGAGGAGGATGTCGTCTATGGCTCCCACCATGCCCAGTATATACTGGGATGGTGGAGGTACATAGACGACGTCTTCCTCATCTGGACTGGGACCGAACAACAACTGAAGGACTTCCACAGATATCTGAATGGAGTGGATGATGAACTACAGTTCACCGTCACTTATTCGGATACTGCTGTTCAGTTTTTGGAATACTAATGTAATTGTGTCCAATGGGGTTATTTCTACTGAACTGTATACAAAGCCCACTGATAAAAACATGATGTTAAGATATGAAAGCTGTCACCCCAGGAGTATGGTAAAGCATTTGCCTTACTCACAATTTTTAAGGGCTAGGAGGATTGTGGCAGATAATGATACCTTTGTACAAACAGTAGATGGGATGATGACCAAATTTAAACAACGGGGGTACCCCAGTACACTTCTTGAGGCACAAAAACAAAAAGCGTCAGCGGTATACAGAGATACCCTGTTGTTAGGTAATCAAAAAAGTAAGAACCACAGTAGAATTACGTTTGTGTCCACGTATTCTGAGCACAGCATTGCCATAAACAAAATCCTAAAGAAAAATTGGGCAATATTAAGATGTTGCCGAGGGTCAGTACCAGAATTTGAGGCATTACCGCTATGTGCCTATCGTAGGTGTCAGAACATCCGGGATCAGCTGGTGAGAGCTGACGTGGGACCCAAAGCAGTTTCCAGGCAGACAACGTTGGCACCATGTGGCATTGGGTGTTATCCATGCCTACATTGTGTCAACTGCCGTGTGATATGTAGGTCTAGGGTATTCACACACCCTGAGACAGGACAGACATATCCTATCAAGTTTCACTTAACATGTGATTCTTCGTACGTCATATATGTTCTATCATGCCCATGTCAACTCCTTTACGTGGGAGAGACTTCCACCGACTTAAAGACCAGATTGAACAACCACCGCTATACTATTAGAAAGGGACGCACAGACCTTCCAGTTCCCAGACACTTTAGCTTAAAAAAGCACAGTGAAAAAGAACTTAGGTGCTGGATCATTGATCAGGTGCAAATGCCACGGAGAGGTGGGGATCGGATTTCTCTACTCAAAAAAAGAGAAATGTATTGGATTCAGACCTTAAATAGTCTACACCCTAATGGACTAAATATTGACTATAGATACGTAGGTGGGTTGTGAATGGGGTGGTTTGCCTTTTTATGCTTTTGTATTACGTCAGATGATTCTTTTGCAGTAGACGGATTTATTGGCTATAATACATTTTTTTAAAATTAGTTACTTAAAAATCAGTAACTAAAAAATGAAAATTGTGAAATGAATCATATATATATCACTGCTAATATATTTTTATTTCATTATTTTAGGTACACTTATACTTTTGGAGAAGGTATCTTGCAAAGTTGATGGACCTGGACAGTGGATGAGAGACCTATGTTGAAAAAAATAGTTTTCTTACTACTTATATATTGTTCTCTTGTGGTGTCTTGCACATGTCCCGAAGGTGTAATATAGGGAATTTTCGTGCCAATTGCTCCATTTTTTCCAATCTTTATTAGGATGGAATTTAGGTTTATATCGTTTTATGCTGCCGACTTATTAATAAGTAACGTTTTGATACATGATAATGAGGAGAATCCCTCTTGGTCACGTACTACAGCAGGTTTGGAACCCACAGTATTGATGGTACCGACGTACTTGCAGGACTGGGGTAACGATTGGAATTGAGCCTCTTTCTTGGAAAAGGAGGGGACTCTTCCAACCTGCCTATATATTTAGTGACATAATGTGGAACGCATAACGGCAATTTACATAGTATACATTATATATCTACAATAGTGCAGTATTCCCTGATCCAATATGGTGGTTAGTATACCGGGGACTAGTTACGCGCATGCGCTTCCTCTCCAGGTAGCTCACGTCATCCCGTGTATCTACTGCAGCATACGTCGCCCACGTCACTGATATGTGACTTGACCACGCGCGTGCGTCCCATGGAGGGCGCCGTAGTATGACGCAGTAGCCGGTCGGGACATGCGCATAGACACTGCAAGGACGCGCTGTACAGTGCGATGGACAGCGTGGTCGCTAGCACTACTCCAGGTATCAATTAACTTGTTTTCTCCTCTCACACATGTGTATCATTATGATTTCTGTAATCATCATGTCCTGAGTAGAATACAGCTGTGACCAATTATGATTTTGATGAATTCAGATGTGATTTTGATGCATTATGCACTTTATGCACTCACTGTATTTTTCACTTTATTCAATTACATTGAATTGGCAATATGTTGTTTTATTTGTAATATTTTTCTGCAGATATGACTTTAATTATTAATTAAGTTTAAGCACCAATTGTTATGATTGACACCCCTTTATATGTAACCTGTTCACATCCTATCAATGCTTGAGAAAGGCTCATTGTGAGCCGAAACGTCGCTTGTGCCACCTATGGGTGAATAAACCTTTTTTCATTGAAGACACAACTGGAGTGCAGTCCGATTTCTTTGTTCTATATATATATATATATATATATATATATATATATATATATATATATAGCACCAGCTCAAAAACAACTCAATCCATATATCATTTTCATAGTCAGGTTAGTTCTTGCCATATAAGTATGTGAAGTGTGACACTACAGAATCCAGTACGGACTGAACAGGTCTAAAGGTATGCTGGGAGTTGTAGTTTCACAAAAGAGAATGCTACCACACATCAGCACACTGTAGACCAGGCATCCTCAAACTGTGGCCCTCCAGCTGTTGCAAAACTACAACTCCCAGCATGCCCGAACAGCCTACAGGTATCAGCCTACAGCAGGGCATTGTGGGAGTTGTAGTTTTACAACAGCTGGAGGGCCGCAGTTTTAGGTTACCTGCTGTAGACCATACAAGTGACTACAGCACTGATCAGACAGTTAGTGACTGAGTAAACATTTACATTTAATCCGGCCACTCACAGCTCATGTTTCTCTGAAAACTGCCATGAAAACTTTTCCCAAAGACTGCAGAGTTTTTGGTAGCTATAGGGGCTTAAGAGGTAGCAGTCACATCTGGACCTGTGGGCCAAAAGAGCCCTCTGCAATATAACAAGACACCAGTATTATAATAGTACTATGGGGGCCTGTAACAGACTTTACATACAGGCAAAATCAGCGGCTGCAGAACTTCATAATTCACATCTCAGCTGCTGCAGAACCTCATAATTCACATCTCAGCTGCTGCAGACCCTCATGATACACATTTCAGCTGCTGCAGAACCCCTTAATACACATCTTAGCTGCTGCAGAACTTCATAATTCACATCTCAGCTGCTGCAGACCCTCATAATACACACCTCAACTGCTGCAGAACCCCATAATACATACCTCAACTGCTGCAGAACATCATAATACACATCTTAGCTGCTGCTGCAGAACACAACAATATACACCTCAGTTGCTGCATAATCTCATAATACATACCTCAGCTGCTGCAGAACCTCATAATATACACCTCTGCGGCAGGACATAATACATATATCAACTGCTGCAGAGCATCATAATACACACCTCAGTTGCTGTAGAACATATCAATAATAACAAAAAACTTATCAATAGACACCTATAATCTCATAATACACACCTCAGCTGCTGCAGAACCTCATAATACACACCTCAGCTGCAGGACATAATACACAACTCCACTGCTGAATAACATCATAATACATACCTCAGCTGCTGTAGAAATTCATAATACATACCACAGCTGCTGCAGAACATGATAATCTGATGTTACAGAACATATATGACTTTGATCACATCTGTGTTAGGGACCTCTATCGCAGATGAGGTTATAAATGCTGGACAAAATATTGCTGCCTGCCAGGCTCCATAATGGAAACCCATCAGATCTCCTCATAGTCAGTGGGATCTGTCAGGGGTTGTCATCCGTGACGTGCCAGATCCCACACTACCGTGATTTTCGTTGTTGTGCTCCTATGACAGAACAGACCAAAGAAATTCACTAACACAGATGTGAACAAAGCCTAATACACACCTCAAATATTTTGAACATCATAATAGTGACAAGAGAACTACAAGTGTCCTCATGACCAGATTGAAAGAGGAGAGAACTACAAATTCCAGCATGTCTAGACTGTTATTATGGGACATCAGTAGACATTATATGGTGAGGGATATAATAGGAGAGAACAACAACTCCCAGCATTTCTGGGATGTTATTATGGTATCTCAGGGGGCAATACAGTGAGTGAATATATGGAAAGAACTACAACTCCTAGTATTTGACACATAGAAAATGAGAAACCACTAACCTCTCCTCCATATAAATCACAGGAGCTCTGCTCCCTCACATCGTGACATCACACAGGTCCTTCACCACTTCTCCCCTGCACTGCTGAGCTCTGGTTACAGCATGATGAAATCATTCAGGTCCTTTTCCACCTGGTATTTCAGTACCCCAGAGAACTACTGCAAAGAGTTCATTACTGCTATTAAGGTAATTTAAAGAGGACCTTTCACCGATCCTGACATTGTGAACTAAGTATATATACATGACTTATACAGAGGCGCCCAGGGATCTCACTGCACTTACTATTATCCCTGGGCGCCGCTCCGTTCTCCCGTTATGTCCTTCGGTATGTTCGGGGACTTGGTTATAGTAGGCAGAGACTTAGGGGACTTGGTTATAGTAGGCGGAGTCTGCCCTTGTTCTGCTGGGCGTCTCCTGCTCCTAGGCTGTAGCGCTGGCCAATCGCAGCGCAGAGCTCACAGCCTGGGAGTTTTTTTTCTCCCAGGCTATGAGCTGAGTGCTGCGATTGGCCAGCGCTACAGCCTAGGAGAAGGATACACCCAGCAGAACAAAGGCAGACTCCGCCTACTATAACCAAGTCCCCGAACATACCGGAGGACATAACGGGAGAACGGAGCGGCGCCCAGGGATAATAGTAAGTGCAGTGAGATCCCTGGGCGCCGCTGTATATGTCATGATACTTAGTTCACAATGTCAGGATCGGTGAAAGGTCCTCTTTAATGTCAAGTTAAATGGTGATTTATTGATAAGCATTCGCTTCCTTATGCACTGTGTGATCCTAACAGCAACGTATGTACTCTCACAGTAACGTTGTGAATTCAGTAGCCTGATTCGATGGGCTGTCAGCCAGACAAAAAGTGCTGCATGAAGCGGCATCTGTCTGGCCGAAACCCAGCACTTATGCCGGAAAAACTGTCAGATCACCATCGGATCCTATCATAACAATGGTGATCTGGCGATACACGGTCGTACCTAGCAATGCTAAATAAAGTGTGCTCCAGTAGCCTGATCCTCAGCAAAATTAGGCTACCAGAATTCAAATGTAACTGTAGACGGTTCCTTACAATGGCACCTTTCAATGATTGGGATATATCAGACAGTAATTGTAAGACCACACAGTGTGCTGGCTAGCCAATGACCTCACGATTTTACCACTTCTTAGCCTTCTGATGAGATTCCAAAGCTCAGTGGTAAGAGCACTGGCCCTATAAACCAGGGGTTGGACGCTCAATTCTTGCTGGGACCTTGTTTGTATTTTACATTTAATCAGAATATACACTCAGTGATCAACCACTGGGCCGCCACTGTACATCTAGTCCAAGGTTTAAAAATTGTGCTTGCTCACAACCAGAGAAGGCCCTTAGCCACAGGGTTTCTGCTGTTTTAAACAGCAGACCCCTATAGCTAATGTCTGCAATCGGCGATAATGCCGATCACAGACATTTAACCCCTCAGATGCCGTGTTCAATAGTGACCACGGCATCAGAAGCGGCTTCCCCTGGGAACATTGCTCTCCTGGGGCTCAAATGGCTTCCCCGCTGTTTGTGGAAGGATAGTAGAATGGAGACGCACATACAGTACAAAAATAGTGCTGGCCACGTGCACATGATATACAGTATATAGAACCATAGGGTGCATAATTACAGAAACATAGGAGGTTACATGGGAATGTTTTAGGAAACACAAACTGCAGTTTGTTCGTGAAGCAATGATTCTCTATGGCAGTGGTTCTCAACCTTTCTAAAGCCGTGACCCCTTAATACAGTTCCTCATGTTGTGGTGACCCCCAACCATTACATTTTTTTCCTTGCTACGTCATAACTAATTTTGCTACTGTTATGATGACCCACCAAAAACACGCACAGACACCAATACACCAAATGTTAATTCAAATACACAAGTATTCATTCATAACCACAGAACTTTAGTATAAATACAAAATATTTGTAAACCAAATAAATAACTTTAAAATAAATAATAAACAACAAATACCCCCTAAAAAATAAATCAATGGTGCGCACAGTACCCCTCAAATAAATAACTCAGTGGTGCTCACAGTACCCCCCCCCCAAAAAAAATAAAAAAATAAATCTGTGGTGTTCAGGGTACCCCTCAAATAAATAAATCAATGGTGCTTCAAGTCCCCCCCAAATAAATAAATCAGCGGTGCTCAGGGTACCCCCAAATAAATAAATAAATCAGTGGTGCATCAGGTTTCCCCGAAATAAATAAATCAATGGTGCTCAGGGTCCCCCAAATAAATAAATCAGAAGTAATCAGGGTCCCCCAAATAAATAAATCAGCGGTGCTTCATGTCCCCCCAAATAAATTAAGCCTTGCTCAGCCAAATAATTAAAATAAAATTAGCCAGGCTCAGCCAGGCTCAATTAAATCATTGGTGGCAGTGGTGCTCAGCGGCGGTGTCATTAACGAAAAAACTCGGACCTCAGCAGACAGGCGTCAGGCTCCTTCAAGCACAGGCAGTGATAGGACATCACTTCCTGTGCGTGAGGATAAGGGGCCGCTGCCGTTGTGCGGGCGACCCACAATAGGAAGCCTCAGGCGACCCCCCGGAAAGGGCCGATCGACCCCCTTTTGGGGTCACGACCCCTAGGTTGAGAACCGCTGCTCTATGGGGACGAGCGATTGCAATAGTTACTCCCCCTACAGAGGAGATTATTGCTGAATGTAAATACAGTGCTCATCTCCTCTGACAAGAAGCCAACTACTCAGAATGAACAGTTTATTCCCAATAATTGCCTGTTCATGTAAAGGGGGTTCTACTGTGATTTTATCTGTTATATAAAGGATTATTTTTTGTCATTGATACAGCAGTGTAATACCATTATAATACAATTCAAAATATAGTCAAGGCCCCAGCAAGAATTGAACTCACGACCCCTGGTTTACAAGACCAGTGCTCTAACCACTGAGCTATGGAGCCTCTATGTTAACATGTTTACTGATGAACTGAGAGCTGCTTATATGTCTACTGTTCAGCTGATTGGTGAGGGTGCTGGGTCTCAGACCCCAACCAATCAATAAAATCATAGGCATTGCTGTGTCGTAATATAAAAATATTTATCCTGTACGGTGAACATCATAACTGAATAAACAAAACCAAATGGCTAGGCTACTTTCACACTAGCGTTCGGGGCTCCGCTTGTGAGCTCCGTTTGAAGGGGCTCACAAGGGGCCCCGAACGCATCAGTACTGCCCTAATGCATTCTGAGTGGATGCGGATCCGCTCAGAATGCATCAGTCTGGCAGCGTTCAGCCTCCGCTCCGCTCAGCAAGCTGCTTGCAGCGTTCGGGTGTCCGCCTGGCCGTGCGGAGGCAAACGGATCCGTCCAGACTTACAATGTAAGGCAATGGGGACGGATCCGTTTGAAGATGACACAATATGGCTCAATCTTCAAACGGATCCGTCCCCATTGACTTTCAATGTAAAGTCTGGACGGATCCGTCTGAACTACTTTCACACTTTGAATTTTTTCTAAACTATAATGCAGACAGATCCGTTCTGAACGGATCCAAACGCCTGCATTGTAGGAGAGGATCCGTCTGTGCAGACACCAGACGGATCCTCTCTGAACGCAAGTGTGAAAGTAGCCTTATTTGTCGTTTCTTGTCTTTTTACCTCCCAAAAACTGAATAAAAACTGATCAAAAAGTCATACACACTCCAAAATGGTATCAATAAAACGTATTAAAGCACAGGAAAAACTATATAAATGTAGTATCGTTGTAATCGTACTGATCTGTAGAATGAAGGCCACAGGTCAGTTTTACCACATAGGGAACACCAGAAAAACAAAACCCAGAAAACTTTAGTGGAATTGCTTTTTTTTCCAATTCCACCCCATTTGGAATTTTTTCCAGCTTCCCAGTACATTGTATGCAATAGTAAATGGTGCCATTAGAAAGTACAACATGCCCTACAAAAAACAAGTCATCATATGGCTATGTGAACAGAAAATGTAAAAAATGACTCTGGGAAGTCAGGGAGTAAGAAGCAAAAAAGCAAGAACGGAAAACCGCCATATCAGGAAGGGGGTAATAATAGTTGATCAGTATATATGCTGTAGTCATCTGAAGGTCCTAAATTATGTACCTAAAGAGGGAAGTCTTGTCTCATGTGTAGGCTGTGTAATACAAATTAAATTTAAAAGACAAACAAGGCTCCAGTAAGAGTGCCTTCACACGCGGCAGATTTTGTGGCAGAAAATCTGTTCCATTCATCTGGATTTTTACAAGCCCTATTATGGAACAGATTTTCAGTTGCAGAATTTTCTGCCACAAAATTTGATGCGTGTGAAGGCAAACAGCCAGCTGCTTAGTATACACGACCCGTGCGCGGACCACTGAACTACGGAGTCTCATTGGAAGCCTTATTTAGGTGCAGGATAGTAGAATGGTAATGATAAACTGTATATAAAACAATAGGGCGCATAGTAGCAGAAATATTTGTGGGTAGAAGGGAATGTTTTAGGAAATGCAGACTGCAGTTTTGTTTTATTAGATTGCTTGTACATGGTGCAAGCAGTTTCTGATAACTACCATGTGTAAAGATGGCGCCGATCAGTTGCCTAAAAGCAATGATTCTCTACGGGGACGAGCGACTGAAGTAGCAATTACAGAGATTCTTGTTGAATGTCAATGCCTGGCTAATCTCCTTTGACGAGCCAGCAATTAACTGGAACAAACAGTTCATCTCCAATAATTGCCAGCTCACGTAAAGGGGCTTCTACTGTGATTTTATCTCTTATATAATTGATTACTTTTAATAACTAATAAAGCAGTGTAATACCATTTCAATACAAAATGCAGTCAAGGCCCCAGCGAGAATTGAACTCGCGACCCCTGGTTTACAAGACCAGTGCTCTAACCACTGAGCTATGGAGCCTCCCACATACTAACAAACTGTAGTCTGCACTTGGAGAGGATGTACAATTCCACCCAACTTACACAGTGAAAATGACAGCTGCTCATGTGTCTACTCTAAGGCAGCGCCGATTGGACAGCAGTTGTGTTGTAATATACCTCATTCCAGGACAAACAATGAGTCATGAGCAGGACGTGAAACAGGACGTGTAGTACAAAAAGCTGATGAGAAGCAAGACATAGACAGTATGAGTGTGTGAGAATTATTAAAGGGACATCCCAGTTATGTGGCATATGTGTCATAGTGATGCAGTAGCATAGCAATACACCATACACATGGTGTATGGAGCAGTGCTGCAATTCCCTGTATAGCAGGTAGACGGGGACATTGCTGTTTAGGGTGTGCTATGGAGGTCCTGAGACCAGAAAGTGATGACATATCCTACAGTGATGTCTTTACTTGTGATGGTGGGAATGCCCCTTCATCAATGCACATGTTTGCTATTGGCAGCATAGAAGTGGGTGCTAACCACTCTTGGACTGGCCCAAAGGGGAGCAGTGAATCCCCCGGTGGGCCCCCGGGCAAGGTGTGCCCCTAGTCCCCCACCCCCGGAACAGATAGCAGTAGACTAACTGCACTACATATAGACAAGCAGTATCTCAACAAGCCTATGCCTCCATATAAATCAGTAATTAGTCTTACCAATAATTGTTTTTCCAGGAGTGCAACATGACAGCACATGGGAGGATGTCCATCCCCATCTCTGTAGGGACATGAAGTGAGACAAGTTTAAAAGGTCCCCCACCCCCATTGACCAGTGTTTTCCAAATTACTACACTTGATAGATGCCCCTTAAATGTATTTATTCTTTGTCACATCTTACAATGTTAACTTCACACTGCAAAATCAAATAACATGGGTGGGTAATAGGAGTGCTGTCATGTTGGACTCCTGGAAAAACAATTACAGGTAAGACTAATTACTGATTTCCAGGACGTCCCCCCATGATAGTACATGGAAGAATTACCAAATTAACCGATTAGGGAGAGACCACAGCTTGAAGGACCTTTCGATCAAAGGTCAATTTATGACTGGACGGTAAGACCAACCTGTAGTGTCTACAAAAAGTGCCATAGCTAGACCAAGTTGCTGCTTGGCAAATTTTGTCTACCGTAGAGCATGCCCTTTCTGCCCAGGAGGTAGATATCGCCCTGGTAGAATGTGTAGTGTCCCACTCTGTAAATGTGGGCACTACACAAGGGTCAATTGGGTCACATTGTTCTCCACCTCCTGTGGAACATGGTTATTGTATTTTATATTGTATTTTAATGTGAATTAGCATGTTATTTATGTTTATCTCCTGTGTACCAGGCCTATAGGGGTTTAGTTCCTCCTCCTAGACAGTAGAGGGAGCTAGGGAATCCCCTAGTATAAATAGTTATGCCCAGACAGGAAAGAAGCAGTCAGAAAGTGAGTGTTCAGAAGCCAAGAGTCACCTTAGCCAGAGAAGAGCTGAGGAGCAGCTTCTGACATGCAGCTAGATAGCCCAGGCTTCTAGCTTGCCACCAGGAGAAGAGCCTGCCTCCTGAGAAACCCAGTTCCCACAAAAGTACAGTGCAGAGCCAAGCTTGTTCCAGCCAAACAGAGAGCTGAAGGGCAGAAGTATATTTAAAGCAAGGAGTCATATACTAGAGGAAGTTTTCCCTAACCAAGGATAAAGCCAGCAATAGGGCATATGGGCCTTGGGATAAAGACAGACAGGATCTGAGGAGAAGTGCAGCCTGATCTGTAAGTGTTTAACCCTCTGAGTATCTTGCAAGAACATTGTGCCTGCCATTGGATGTAAAGCCTGCATGTGACCTACTTTTAACCTGCGGAACTGACCAAAAGACTGTAAATAGTTAACCTGTTCAGTAAAAGAATATTTTGGTTCACTGCAACGTGTGTTCCTCCATTATTACTGCAACAAATTGGTGTGCCACCGTTACCGGCACTGGCGTCACGAACTTTAAGGGATCTTGCCACAGGCACAATAAACCTACAACACCCAGGGCACCTCACCCACCATCTGGCCTGGTCACTATACACAGAGAGTGCCCCAGAGGATCCATGTGCCAGCCTCTCCATCACTACTGTATGCCTGCCCATGGTATACAAAAACTTTGAGTACCAAGAGCAACCCTCGTTTTGCCTATTAACCGTGACCTCACAATCGCTCACCCTGCAGGGCTGCGTACTGCAAATGAGCCCTAATGGAGACCGAACAGGGTTTGTTCTGAAGAAGATAGGTCTCTTGAATAGTCTGCTTGATCGATCTGGTTAATGTCCTTTTGCTGCCTTCTCCAAACTGGACAAAAAGGTTGGAGTCCTTTCTACAGTCTCCTGTAGATATTTAAGAACAGTTCTCCATATGTTCTCTAGGCAGTGAAACCGTGCCTCTCGTGGATTTCTAGGGAAGGCACACAAAGAGGGCAGCATTATTTCTTGTTCCTTATAAATAGATGTTACCATTTTAGGTACAAAGGCTGGATCTAGTTTTAAAATTAATCTATCATCCAAAATTCTCAAGTAAGGTTCTCTTATAGATAGGGCCTGAATCTACCCTATTCTACGGGTCAAAGTGATTGTTACCAAAAAAAGAGGCTTTCCATGATAAGTATTTTCGGGATATAGAATCTATCGGTTCAAAGGGAGCTTCACATAGGGCGTTTAGCACTAGCGAAATATCCCAAGGTGGAAAAGTCTGTCTCAAGGTGGGCCTCAATCTGCTTATAGCATTTATGAATCTCTAAATCCACCGATGTTCGGCTAAAGGGTAGTCGAAAAAGGAGTATAAGGCTGAAATCAGAGTGCTAGGCCTTAGCCCTGGATCAAATCCCTTCTGTAAAAAATCTAAGATTTGTGCTACTGAAGGGGAACAGCCTGAGTGGACTACTGATAACCAGGAACCAAATCGTTTCCAAATATTATTGTATTTTGCTGATGTTACCGACTTACGGCTCTTTTGTAGGGTTGAAATAACAGTGTCAGATAAACCCTGCCTTTTTAGCATCTGCCTTTCAGGATCCATGCTTTCAAATGTAATTTCTTCAGATCTGGATGAAGTACAGGTCCCTAGAAAAGAAGGTTCGGTATCAACGGTAGTGATACTGGCTCTTCTAGGGCCATCTTTTTTAGGAGCGGATACCAACTTCTCTTTGGCCATGCTGGTCCTATGAATATGATTTTCCCTGGGCTCTCGTTGATCTTTCGCAGAACTGCCAGGATAAGAGGAATTGGTGGAAAGGCATATGCTAGCTTCATGTTCTATTCTTGAGACATTGCATCCACCCCTAAAGGGCTTTCCTTGGGGTTTAGCGGAAAGATGTTGTCTGTCTATTCTTCCTGGAAGCAAATAGATCCATCTGAGGAGATCCCTATTTGTGGCACAGCTCCTGAAAAACCTGTTTGTTCAACATTCATTCTCCTTGTAAAAAAAAATTCCTGCTTAGGAAATCCGCCGTAATGTTTTCTACCCCTCTCAGGTGTAAGGCCGAGATTGATAGTACAGTGTTCTGAGCCTAGATGAAAATCTGTTTTGCAATCCTTTGAAGCTGAGGTATTTGTGTCCCTCCTTGGTTTCTGAGGTAACATACTGTGGTCATATTGTCTGCCAAGATTTTCAGATGTTTCCCCCTCAGGCTCTGGCTTGGTACTTTAATGTTTTCAAAACTGCTGTTAGTTCTCTTGCATTCGAGGATCTTTGTTTTTCTATCAAAGACCATTCTCCTTGAAAAAAATGGTCTTCTACTTGGGCCCCCCCAAGCCTCTCAGGCTGGCATCAGTAGTCACTGTCGTGAAGGG
Source organism: Bufo bufo (assembly GCF_905171765.1). Taxonomy (NCBI): domain Eukaryota; kingdom Metazoa; phylum Chordata; class Amphibia; order Anura; family Bufonidae; genus Bufo; species Bufo bufo. The sequence goes on from NC_053394.1 coordinate 158,953,336, forward strand.
ATTTTTGTTCCAGAGTACCCCTTTTTGAAGATTTACTGGATCTATCCACGTTTAGAGTATTTTTTAATTTCATTGGTATTAAAATCCTCCTTTTTTAAGGACTTTGGGTTTCTGTCCCATCTGGAAAGGATCAGATTTTGCAGGGGTCTGGAACGAAATTGAGCCCAAGGAACCATGGGGATACAGGACGTCATTATTCCTAACACGTGCATTACTTCCCTGATAGTACAACTTCTCTTCTTTTTGAAGTAGGATATTTATTTTATGAAGGCCTCTCATTTGGGTGTTGGAAGGAAGCCTGTTTTACAGAATCCAGAAGCGTCCCCAGAAATTTTTTCCTGTAATCCATTTGGAGATCTGATTTTTTTCGATTGACCAGCCACCCTAGGTCGTAAATTAGTGTACGGGGGTCACAACTACATACTTTTTCAGGACACCAGGATTAAGGTCCAAACAACGCTTTTATTTAGCACCAGCACAAACATAAATGATACAAAATAAACACCTGCCTGTCTAGGCACTTGCTAATACAAAATAACATATCCCTGACTCACCTAAAGAGCCCTGTTCACACACGGAAATCAAATGCGGCTTTCCTCAGCCAAACAGTCCAGCAGCCTCCAGGCTGTGCAAATACGAGTCCCTTTGGGGGATTGTGGTCCAGAAGTCCTCCCGACTCTGGCCTTGTGACCCTTGTGCCGCAGGCGTCACTAAGCCTCGTGGTCCCCCAGCCTACCCAGCTGAGACCACTACAAACCTCTGTAGGTCTCTGTTCCCGGGTAACACACTCCCCTAACTGACACCCTGGGAGGTGCTTTATCCCAGTCTGATTATCGCAGACCTCACCTGCGATCCTCTTTGGACCAAGGGAACACCCGTCCTGGAAGAGTGTGGATTGGTAGATCCCACTTCCAGTCCTATTTGCCAATCCAACTAAAATCCAGTCCAGAATATACCAAAAACAACCTTGTCTCAGGAACCTACATGCTGATGAGACTATTGCATCCCGGATTTTAGCTATCCCACCCAAATAAGGTATCTGAGTGGGATATACACACCTTCCCGCACTGTCCACCTTATCACAGTAGATTCAGAGTTGTCTGAAGATGTTCTGTTAGGACTTCCTGCGATTCTGCTGCCAAGAGAAAATCGTCTAGATATGGGACGATGATTATATTCAGTTGTCTTAAATAGACCATTATTTCCACTACTATCTTGGTAAAAATTTGTGGGGCCGATGAAATCCCAAAGGGTAGGCACTAAAATTGGTAGTGATATAGTATGTCACCTATCTTTGATATAGTATGTCATCTATCTATCTGCAAACCTGAGATATTGATTATACTCCGGATGTATGGGAATGTGGTAGTAAGCGTCCATAAGGTCTATTGTGCAAATTAACGCCCCTGGTGTGATGAGATGGGTTGCTGTCTGGATTGATTCCATCTTGAACCTGTAGTAACTGATCCACCTGTTTAGAAACTTCAGATTTATGATAGTCCTGAATGATCCATCCGTTTTTGTTTTTTTATAAGAAATAGTTTTGAGTAATGGCCCTTGAATTGTTGGGACTGTGGAACTGGAATTATGGCTTTCATGTTGGATAATTTTTGTATATCCCATACCATCTGGTATTGCAGCGACGTTGTTTGAGAGATCATTACACAAAATTTTTGAAGAGGAAGGAATCTTAACTCTAATTTGTAGCCCTCTTGAATCGTCTGGATTACCCAAGGGTTTTGTGTGATCAGAGTCCATTTCTGACTGAAGAACAGCAGCCTTTCTCCTACTGGTCTGGCGTCATTTCTTTCCTGTGTTATTGGTGGTATTCGGATTGAGTAGGAACTCTCTGCATTTTCCACATTTAGGGTAGCTCCATCTTCCGGTCTTACCCTTTCCTCATCCAGAAAAAAATTGTGCTTGTCTTGGTGTTTTCTGAAAGGACTGAGTCTTCCTAGGTTTCTCTTTTGGGAAACCTTTTTCTCTATCGGCCGCCTTTTCTAGAATCATGTCTAATATTGGCCCAAACACATAGGAACCCGAAAATGGAATGGAACATAACTTGTTTTATGAAGCAATGTCGCCAGACGAGTTTTTTAGCCATAGAGCCCTCCTGGGAGTATTTGCTAATGTACCATTTCTGTCCGCGAACCGAATAGACTCGGCTGAGGCATCCGCTAAGAAATCTGTAGCCATCTTTAAGAGCGGGACAGAGTCAAAAATCTCTTCCCTGTCTGTTTTTAGTCTTAGATGGTTTACCAACTGATTTAACCACAGCCCAATCGCTTTGGCTACAGATGTAGCCTCAATATTAGTGTTAATCAGAGCTGAAGAACATTTCCAAGCTCTTTTAAGAAGGCCATCGGTTTTCCTATCCATAGGATCCTTCAAATGCGAGGAGTCCTTAAAGGGAATAGATGTCTTTTTTAGCGACTTTGGCCACCTGAACATCTATTTTTAGGATGTCGTCCCATAGCTTTGTATCGTCTGGATTGAATACAAGACGATTTTTTTATTCTCTTGGAATAGATAATTTTCTTTCTGTATCTTCCCACTCTTCCAAAATCATTTCTTTTAAATTGGAATTAACAGGGAATAAATTCATCCTCTTAGCCCTCAAGCCCCCGAATATTTCATCTTGTATTGATTTAGTTTGCTGAACCTCTTCCATCTCCATACTCTCTCTTACTGCTGATAGCAAGGAGTCTAAGTACTCTAAAGAAAATAAATATTTTTTCGAGTCGTCCGAAGCAACTGAAGGCAGACATTCATTTTCTTCTACCTCGCCTTCAGAAAAATACGGACCTTTCAAATGCTCATCTGAATCTGACTCAATTTGAATTCTTATCTTTTTGGGTGCAGGAGGGGAGACCAGAGGAGGAGGGGTTAGACAAGAAACTGTCGCCTAAACCTCTTCCCGAATCATACATCTAAGATCCGATAAAAAAGACGGTTGTTCCTCTTTAAGCAGTTTGGCAATGCAGTCAGTACATAGTTGTTTTTTGTATGCCTCTTGTAATTTTTGGCCACAAGTCGCACATTTCCTCGGTCTTTTCCTAGGTTCTGGCAGGGTTTTATGTCCCGCCTCTTTTTCCACCTAGGAAACAACCGAAAAAGCCAGCTCTTTAGTTAAAAAGGAACACCTGTCTACTGTTTTTTGAGAAGGGAAGATAAGAAACTTACATGCCCCTGTGCAGAGGTGTCAGAGACTGTCTCAGCCTTAGAAGACATAAGGGCCTCCATGGTAGGGTTTCCAGACTTATCTAGGAGCGGTTTCCCCCTTTTATGGGGCTTACCTTTCTTGCCCACCCTCTACAGCCGCAACGCACCTCCTCTGTCTTCAGGGGACTAAACCCTTCAAGTGGCGGAGTCGACCCCATACGCGAGACCGTATTTGCCGGGTCTCCAGCGTACTAGCTGTGTGCCGCCATCTTCTTTTTGTCACTTCCTGTATGCGCACCGACGCCGGAAGTGACGTCAGATGCAGCAGTCACGCATGCCGCCCCCGCCGCCTGGGTGAAGGATGAGAAGGCGTCTGCTGAGCCGAGGGCCCCCGGAGGGGAGGCGGCCTCAGCCCCTCATCTACCACAACCCTTAAGGTATGATGAGGCTCCCTTGTTCCGAGTTGTGAGGGGAGACCGGACATCCCCCGACAGAGCTTGAGCCCAAATAAGTTTTCTTCCTCTTATCTTTGTATCTTTGTCCCCCTTCATGGGAGCTCACTCTCTATCCCTGTAGGGACAGGAAGACACTGGTGAATGGGGGTGAGGGGGGACTTTTTAAACTTCCTGTCCCTACAGAGATGGGGATGGACATCCTTCCATGTGCTGTCATGGGGGACACCCTGGAAAAACTGTATAGATTATTTTAAAAACTACCAAGTTTATTATTATAGATGTATCGGAGGACTGAAATTACCAGCCTCAAGGACCCACCTTCTAGAAGTCGCTGCAGGGACCTCCATAATCAATCATCTGCTGCTATGTGAGCAGTTTATATTGTATTTGCATGTAGCTCTACAGTGGGCCACCAGAACAAATTTACTGATGGTCCAAAGGCACCCCAGTCCAACACTGCTTATATGTGGCAGTCTATGGAAAGAATAAAATGAGGACAGATGCTCCTACTGGCATTTACACCATGAATTTCCCAAAAAAAGGTGTTATTGGACATATATAGCGCTAAAAATATAGCTAATCATTGCTCCCAAAGGATAGTACTAGTGTTGGTCAAGCACCAAAGTGCTCGGGTGCTCGAGTAGAACACCTCTGGATGCTCGGGTGCTCTACCGAGCACTCGAGCACAATGGAAGTCAATGGGAGAACCCGAGCATTAAACCAGGCACCCCCTTCTCTGAAGAGGGGAGGGTGTCTGGTCCACATGAAAAGGGACAAGAGAATAAAAGGAGGGGGTTAGTCACCTGGTTCTCCCAATGAAGATCAGAGTATCTAACTTGCAGGGCGCCAAAGATGTGGATCCAATAAGGAAGATAAAATTAGTTGCTTTGATAACTATTTGGACTAGTCGGTGGAGGATCTATGTATAAACATACACATGAAGGCTGCCAATGAGATAAACCTAGCAAGTTGTGATACCTAGACTAGAATAAACAATTAGAGAGAAAAAAAAAAAGAGGGGTTTTATCTCAACAGGGGGCGCCACTCATAGCTTGATTGCATATAAACTTATCATTACCATCATAAATGTTTAAAAGGTTATTCTTTTAAAATATATATTTTTAAAAAATATTTTTTTTTTTACCGGAGTCACTCGGTCTGGTGGATTGGAATACAATTTAGCAGTGAGAATTCCACACGGTTTATAAACCATATAAAATCAATCTGTAAAGTGGAATTGAAATTGTACTCACTTCACCCAGGAGGAGAGATGGGGGGATAAACTCAAGACATCCCCAAACCCTACCTCCTGCGCCTGGTTCGCTTCTGGGATATCAGGAAATAACGGCAGTCCTCTGGCTGGAACTTCTTGTCAAATCCTTTATTTAGACAATCAGGGTAGGGTGAGGAGGAGGCCCAACGCGTTTCGGGGATATATAGATCCCCTTCATCAGGAGCATATACACTTTAAGGCTAGCTGGCTTATTTAAAACCGAATATGGCGCCAAAGACAGTGTTTGAAACGTCACTTCCGGTCCACGTGTGTCCATGCATTCCAACATGGAACGCAAAACCGGAAGTGAGGTGTACAAAATACGGAGCATCTCAATCTATATAATTTATAATCATTCGCCTATACCAGGCTACTAAACAGGATATATTGTGCAAAGATCAATAACAAATATAGTTTGTAATACAATACACTAGTCCCGTCTCTCTTCCAGATATGAACGAGTAGCCGGAAGTGAGATCACTTCCGGTATATGAGGTACCCGAATATATAGTCTGTGGGATACACGAACTTGTCCTCTGTGGAATGGAAAAACATGTATCGGTCATACTGCCAAAGAAGAAAAGGAGAGGTGGAGGCTTTGATCGGTGTTTCTTATTAAAGAGTCTGTGACCGGCGGCCGTGGAGTGACGTCACCCCCAGATCTCCGCCCACTTCCGCTCATTGGAACGCAAGTGGCAGAGCTCCGGGTCCCGTCACTACAAAAGATTCATGTACGCATGGGCAAGTGTGTTCCCCTTGTCTCCCTTCCTCGGTTGCCCAAGGAACAGCGTACTCTGCCACCAGCGTTGTCAGCTGGAAATTTTTTGAGCAATTTTTCCACAAGGACCTTCTGGTATTGCACCATTTTGCTCGTCCTCTACACCACAGGAATGAGAGATGACAAGTTCTCTTTGTAGCGGGGGTCGAGAAGGGTGAACAACCAGTAATCGGTGTTGTCCAAAATGCGTAAAACGTGTGGGTCACGGGAAAGGCAGCATAACATAAAGTCAGCCATGTGTGCCAGAGTCCTAACAGGAAAGACTTCGCTGTCGTCATCAGGAGGATGACTCTCAATCTCCTCTTCTGCCCACCCACACAGAACAGATGGAATTAAACTTCCATGGGTACTACCCTCTGTAGCGGAGGCAACCGTCTCCTGCTCCTCCTCATCATCATCCAATTTGCGCTGAGAAGACGAACTGAGGGTGGTCTGGCTATCACCCTGTGTACTGTCATCCCCCATTTCCACCTCTTCCACATGCATAGCGTCCACCTTAATTGTGAGCAGTGAGCATTTGTGTAGACACAGAAGTGGGATGGTTACGCTGATAATAGCGTTATCGCCACTCACTATCTGTGTTGATTCCTCAAAGTTGCGTAAAACGTTACAATAGTCAGACATCAATGCCCACTCACCGCATGTGAGGAGCGGAAGCTGACTAGAAAGGCAACGGCAATGTTGCAGCTGGTATTCCACTACTGCCCTCTGCTGCTCACAAAGTAGGACCAACATGTGGAATGTCGAGTTCCAGCGCGTGCTCACGTCGCACAACAATCGATGAACTGGCAATTGCAAGTGCTGCAGCAGCATTGCCAGACTGGTGGAAGCTGTCGATGACTTGCGGAAATGGGCACTCACGCGGCGCACTTTTCAGTAGCTCAGGTAAATTGGGGTAGGTTTTGAGAAACTGCTGAACCACTAGGTTGAACACGTGGGCTAGGCATGGTATGTGTGTGAGCTTGCAGAACTCCAAAGCCACCACCAAGTTACGGCCATTATCAGACACAACCATGCCTGGTTGTAAGTTGAGTGGCGAGAGCCACAGCTCAGTCTGGTCCCCCACGGCAATCCGGACGAAAACGGATGGCATTTGTCAGACAGATCCGGATGCGGATGCGTCTGACAAATGCATTGAAATACTGGATCCGTCTCTCCGGTGTCATCCGGATCCGGTATTTATTTATTTTTTGCATTTTTAAAGGTCTGCACATGCGCAGACCGGAAAACCGGATCCGTTTTGCCGGAACACTTAATGCCGGATCCGGCACTAATACATTTCAATGGAAATTAATGCCGGATCCGGCATTTCGGCAAGTGTTTAAGATTTTAGGCCGGAGAGAAAACTGCAGCATGCTGTGGTATTTTCTCCAGCCAAAAAACGTAAGAGGGACTGAACTGATGCATCCTGATGCATACTAAACAGAATGCACTCCATTCAGAATGCATTAGTTTTTTTCCGGTATTGAGCTCCTGTGACGGAACTCAACACCGGAAAAGAAAAACGCTAGTGTGAAAGTACCCTTAGCACGGCCTGTTGCCGCTTCCCCACTGCAGTGCTACACTGCTTCCAGCTTCTGACCGATGTCTGACTGGTGCTGTAAGATGATAATTCAAAGGTGAAAGTTGAGGAGGAGGTTGTGGCGTAAACCCTGATGGAAGTAGGGCCCACAATCCTTGGCGTCGGTAGCACCTATGCCATCACAGGGTACAACTCGCTCCTGGCCTCCACAATGTTCACCCAGTGTGCCGTCAGAGAAATTTAGCGTCCTTGGCCAAAAGCACTTGTCCATGTGTCCGTCGTTAAGTGGACTTTCCCAATAACTGCGGTGGTCAGGGCACCGTTGATTTTACGGGACACATGCTGGTGTAAGGCTGGGACTGCACAACGTGAAAAATATTGGCGGCTGGGGACAGAGTAATGTGGGACGGCCACCGCCATCAGGCTGCGGAAAGCTTCAGTGTCCACAAGCCTAAATGGCAACATTTCCAGGGCCAGCAATTTGGAAAGGTGCGCATTTAGTGCTATGGCCTGTGGGTGAGTGGCTGGGTATTTGCGCTTTCGTTCAAAGGCCTGGTGTATAGACATCTGCACGCTGCGCTGGGACACAAAGGTGGATGTGCTAGCTGATGGTGCTTGCGAAGATCCAGGTGCATGTTGGAAGGCATCCAGGCCTGCGTTTTGGACAGGGGATTGGCCAGCACGTAACACAGGGGAAGAGGAGGCAGTGGTGTGACCCACAGACACTGATTGTGGACCCAGGCGTTCGGCCCACCTATTATGGTGCTTTATTACCATCTGGCGGATCATGCTGGTGGTGGTGAGGTTGCTAGTGTTCACGCCCCTGCTCATTTTGATATGGCACAGGTTGAAAATGACAATTCTTTTATTGTCCGCACTTTCCTCGAAAAAACCCAGACTGCGGAACAACTACCCCTTGGCAAGGAATTTGCCGCAAGGGGGTGCTTGGGGGAACAGTTGTGGGCCTGTTTGGTGTGGCCTGCCTTCTCCCTTTTGGCACCCCACTGCCTCTTCCAGCCTTTTGTGGTGCTGCTGATCCCTCCCCCACTGTACTGCCATCCTCGCTCGGCTTGCCACCTTCCTAAGTTGGGTCAGTGACTTTATCGTCCACCACCTCCTCTTCCACTTTCTGACTCTGGTTATCCTCCTGACTTGTTGACCTAACAACCTCAGTTATTGACAACTGTGTCTCATCCTCATCAACCTCTTGAGACACTAATTGCGGTTGACTTATCAGCAACTGTTCCCCACCGTCATCTTCTTGTGACTGTGGATGCTCAAGAATTTGGGAATCAGGGCACAAGATCTCCTCATGTCCCTCTTCAAGCGGTCTTGGCGAGAGGGCCAAATCAAGGAATAGCGCTGAAAAGAGCTCCTCGAAATATCAGAGTGTGGGATCACTTGTTTGCCAAGACTCTCCATGGTGGGAGGAAGGAGGATCAGGTTGAGTATTCTGTTGACCAGACTCTTGGCTACTGATATTGGATTTTGTGGAAGACAGGGTGGTGCTTAACCGACTGGAAGCATTATCTGCTGCAATCCAACCGACCACCTGGTCACACTGGTCTGACTTCGAAAGTGGTGTCCTGCGCTGTCCTGCAAACTGGGACATGAAGCTAGGTATCGTGGATGAGTGTGTTTCTTGTGCTCTGGCAGCAGGCACAGTTTCACCGAGCCCAGTGCCACGGCCTCTGCGTGCACCATCAGCAGCACGGCCACTTCCCCGTCCCTTGCTGCTTGCCTTGCGCTTGCAGGTATGTCACACGTACAGTAGTGCAGGTTTTGTTACTGTCACCACCGGCTAATAAAAAATTACACTGAATTAATGTCCCTGATATTTAGGTTGCACAAACGTTATACAGGAGGTATAGCGCAAGTAATGTCGCTGTCACCACCGTCTAATAAAAAATTACACTGAATTGATGTCTCTGATATTTAGGGTGCACAAACGTTATACAGGAGGTATAGCGCAAGTAATGTCGCTGTTAGCACCGGCTAATAAAAAATTACACTGAATGAATGTCACTGATATTTAGGAGGCACAAACGTTATACAGGAGGTATAGCGCAAGTAATGTCGCTGTTAGCATCGGCTAATAAAAAATTACACTGAATGAATGTCACTGATATTTAGGAGGCACAAACGTTATACAGGAGGTATAGTGCAAGTAATGTCGCTGTCACCACCGCCATATAAAAAATTACACTGAATGAATGTCACTGATATTTAGGATGCACAAACGTTATACAGGAGGTATAGTGCAAGTAATGTCGCTGTCACCACGGCCTAATAAAAAATTACACTGATTTAATGTCACTGATATTTAGGTTGCACAAACGTTATACAGGAGGTATAGCGCAAGTAATGTCGCTGTCACCACCGCCTAATAAAAAATTACACTGAATGAATGTCACTGATATTTAGGATGCACAAACGTTATACAGGAGGTATAGCGCAAGTAATGTCACTGTCACCAGCGGCTAATAAAACATTACACTGAATTAATGTCACTGATATTTAAGAAGGGCAAACTTTATACAGGAGATGTAGCACAAGTAATGTCACTGCCACCAGCATCAAAAAAATTTGACTGAATGTCACTGATATTTCGGATATGCAAACGTTATACAGGAGATGTAGCGCAGGTAATGTAACTGTCTGCAGTGGACACCATCTACGAAAAAAGTACACTGGATGTCACAGATATTTTTAGGCTGCGCACACGTTAGACAGGAGATGTAGTGCAGATAATGTCGCTGTCTGCAGCGGCCCAAAAATTGCAAGCTGTTTTGCACAGGTTTAGCTAAAAATATATATTGCTGCCAGATACAACTATAATCCTTAAAAGGACTTTTAGGTCTCTAACAATTCCATGCAATTTAGCGCAGGTTGTGCTAATAATTATATTGCTGCCAGATACAACAATAGTCCTTAAAAGGACTTTTGGGTCTCTAACAAGTTTTTTCAATAACAATATTAGTATTTCACTCCCTACACTATCTGTCCCTTTTTCAGCATAGCTCTCCCTGACTAAGACTGAGCCGAACACGTGTCATCGGGTGCTATATAGCACCCGATGATGCGTTCCGGCGAGCCAATCATTGTAATGCCAGTAGCCAACATGGCTAAGGCATTACAGTGAATGGCAGTACTTACCTGCACGTTTATTGGCAGCCAAAAAACGTGCGGGGATGAGACTCGAGCATCGTACTCGAGCACACGCGATGCTCGAGTAAAATTAGTGTTCGGCCGAGCATGCTCGCCCAACACTAGATAGGATCACTAAGCTGTTGATTCTCAAGCTGTGCATGATATGAGGCATAACCTTACTCTGTACCGATCCTGCATTTCTCAGTGCACATGGCATGCTCCATTGGATGCCATATGACATACCAAAAGAGGCCAACAGAGAAAACTGATCAGTACTGTACATCCCTTTAAAATCACTATTTATGTTTGTGAAAAGGTTGAGGGTACGTTCAGATCAGAGGTAGAAACCAGGCGGGCTGTAACGGCAGCCTGCCGGAGTGTGAGATAGGAGAAACAGCTCTCATTGTTTTAACACTGTTTGTGTGATTAAATTAAATATTCTGGGCTGACATTCTGCTGTTTGGCCACAAGATGCTGTTGTTTCCAAAACACAGCTAACAGGCTGCATATATTTCCATATTCATGAGAGGTGGAGTTTCAGAGCCTGGAGAAGAAAAGGAAGCAGCCATCTAAGGGTACTTTCACACTAGCGTTAAAGTTCTCCAGTATTGAGTTCCGTCATACGGGCTAATTACTGGAAAAAAACACATCAGTTTTAACCTAATGAATTTCAATGCATTTGTGAGACGGATCCGTATCCGGAAGCAAATGATGTCTGTTTGCATACGGATTTCCGGATGCCTGCCGGATTCTTCTAACGCTAGTGTGAAAGTACCCTTAGAGGAAGCTGAGACTGAGGAACTGTGTGAGCAGAGAATCCGACGGCATCCAGGTGTGAGCGCATCCCTCAGTGACCAGAGCTGCAGCTAAGTGAAGTTGATCATGTTCAAGACCCTGATCCTGTCCAAAGGAACAAGGATTGCTTCCAGGAACGCTGATGAGCAAAGCTACATACACTGCGGTACTGCATGCTTATTGGAGAGGCATTTGTTCTGTTCAGAGTCACCAGCGGATGCAAAGCAGACCCGGGTCGGTAAGATCGTGCACGCACCTCATTACAGTGTTGGCGCCTAGAGACTGAGACCAGGCCTGCAGTTAGTTAGGGTCTCTGTTTGTGTCAGGCCACAAGTGTTACTACTATTCATTGCAAGGACTACATAATTTAAAGTGACATTCCACATTGGAGAGCTGATAAAATTCCAACAAACTCAAGCCAGCCTGGCGTTTTGCTCAGAAGGAATAATCAGGCATGTGCTACAGGACCAGTTATGGGAGGGGGAATCCTGTAGAACTTTGTAAGATTGTAAGCTGTTGTGCTGCACCACAGGCTAGCCTGTACCACACACCCATACAGTGGTTCTTGTTTTTTTTAATGGTAATAACAGGTAAGGTGTGGCAGTTTAGTTGTGCCCGCCAGTAGGTAAATTACTGCATTTTTCTATCTATCGGAGGGCGCGGTGCTGTGCAGCACAAGGGTCTCAGCCTTCGGGCTGGGTGTATGTAAATTTATTGTATGTTCCCAGCATTTGTGTTTATTGCCACATTTAAGTAAAATTCTGTTTTGGCAAAAGCTGGTGTTGGGGTTGCTATACTCGTTCCTGACTTCACTGTATCCTGGGGTACACAGCTTACCACACCGATACACAGCTTACAGGAGTTTACCCTAACAGGCATAGCTGGATAATGCCGGGAACCTCCAGTTCCCCATTTACTATAATTACATTGTATATGTTATAGTGTATATAACCCGAATATATATACATTTCTTCTAGTGCTACACTTTCCTTGTATCAGAAGAAGGAGGCGATACGCTTCCAAAAACACTTTTATACAATAAAATGGTTGTTTGGTATCCTGGGGTCCTAAAGCCTTTTTTTTCTGGGATTTATCTACTGAAACCTTTTGAACCTCTGGTGGGCTTGCTGCGGTTACCATCTGCTCTGCTCTTCATGTGCTTCTCAGAGTTGCACCTGCTGTTGCACAACCCTATTTGGTGAGTAGTGCTACTTATGCAGCGTCCCACATATGTGTGTAAAGGAGACGCTTCAAACATCTGTAATTGTAATGTATGGTATTCTTTATTTTCTGGCTGGCAATGTCATTACATCCATCCGCCCCTAGGTGGTGCTGGCATATAGTATGGTACCAGCTGTGTAGGAGCGGGCTTATCCTACCTCTGCTGCAGCTGCTCTGAAGACTTTGGCACCCTCTCCACAGTGACCGGACGTGCACAGCGTCAGGTCAGAGTGCGGGCCTGCACGTATTAAGGGGCAATGAGTCTGAAATGCATTGTTGTTCCCCGATGTCCTCTTCATGTAAGCACTTATGTTCTTTTTCTTGTGATTTTCTGTGGAAATCATCCTAGTCCCTTCATTGGTGGCACAGTGGCCACAGCCCCTCCTCTTCCCCTCTGCATTCTCATTGGTGGCAGCGGCAGCAGCACAGGAGGGAGGGGGGACTGCTTTCTTCTTCCTTCTCCCCTGTGCTGCTAATATTTCGAAACCTGCGACATCCCTGGCCTGCTCCCCTCTGTGAGCCGCATATGTAGAGGAGAGCGTGCTCCTCTAAGAGCCGCAAGTGAAGGTGCTAGGAGCCGCATGCGGCTCGCGAGCCGCGGGTTGGCCATCCCTGGTATATATAGTGGGGTGTGTCTAGATTAGAGCAGAGTGTTGGGCAATATACTCTCTTGCCTAATGTGTCCCTGACACATGATTTCGGTGATCAGCTTGAATTAAGTCTATCCGGTACCGGGAGAATGAATCAGATAAACACTGAACACATGTCTAGTTCCAATCCATTCTGGTTTATTTCACAGTTGGCAAACAGTTATAATAGAGGGGGTTGAGCTTCCTTGACATCCAATCATATGTTAGCATTAGTATTCGACCTATGGTATGATCACACATGAGCTCTGCATTAACATAATAGATGACTCATAGTAACAGCATTTGACCAATCAGGTATATACACATAGGCCAGCAGACACTTGAGCCAGATGACCTTATATGGTTAGAAGGCTGTTCAAACTTACAGGAAGTTTCTCACATTCCAAAAGGGGGAAGGGAGAAGGGAGATTTTGTAAGTGTACTGGCCAAATGTAATACACGTTGCTGAGAGGACAAAATTGAGTTACTTATAGCCCATCAATCCCCTCTAAGAACCTTATATATATACCTTATACTATATGGTTCTTTCTCTGCTCTTCTTTTGTTTGCTTGTAAGCCTTTAGGTATTCCATATACCCTTCAGGAGTATAATCCTCAGGCTTTGTTGGGGTTGTGTTTGCCTCTTCTACCTCTACCGGAGTATAGAGGGATGTTGAGTGTACCCCTCTTTCGGCCACCTTTTGACATATGGCTAGAAGGGAGGGCACACACTGTAGACAACAGCAGAGACACACTATTGCAGCGACCACAGCGAGTGCCACTCCTAAAACATATCTTATTTGACCAAAGTCAGGTATTCAGCCAAAAAGCCAGTCCCACCAACCTTGGTCAACATCTTGTTTTATATGTTTTCTCATCCCCTCTAATTGGCCTAGTTTATCTTTTATTCCACGGGAGTGATCTGATAAATTGAAACAACACATCCCTGCCAACGCTGAGCATCCTATACCATGTTGGAGCAATAAATAGTCAATAGTTGCCCTATTCTGCAAGATAGCCTTTTCATACGATTGTATATCCAGCAGCATATCTTGCAGAGTTGCACTAGTGACATTTATCTGTTTTACCATATAACAGGCAAGTTTTGATATTGTCCTGTGGTTATATATGGCCAAACCTGGTACTCCTATCAAAGACATCCCTAAACTCATGTATTTTGATCTAGAGAGGAGATTCACATTATAATCACAATTTTCTGGTAGCTGTAGGGAAGTGTCTCTCGTGTGTCGTGTCTGCATGGCTGGAAATAGTGGTATCATTGCTAATGTCAACCTAGCTATTGTACAGGGTCCCTCTGTAATATTGGCCGGTATGTATGTGTAACTAGTATTCCCACAGGCCAATACCCATCCTGCTGGTAGAGGTACATGTTTGTCTAGGGATGGTACTGTTTTTGTAATATTACATTGCATATTCTTTCCTGATACTATCTTTTTACAACTACCTAAATCTCTATCACAAATATTTGGTTTAGTCTTATTCTGCATTTTTGCTTGTATGCAGGGAGGCAATAGTGTCTCATCACAGGTGAAGTTATAACATATTCCTGCTGCTGTGACAAGACCTGTAATTATTTCTATCATATTACTCTGCAGAGTCTCATATATAGGACAGTCATAACAAGCATGATAAGGATTTACATATCCATATTTAACATCATGATCCTGCAACTCTGTGTCATTCCATTGGGAACGTAGGAGCTCCGTCCATACATCTACTGGGGTGGGGACTGCTACCAGACATGTCTCCAAAATGTTAAATGCAGATAAAGTGGTTCGGAGACAAAAGTCAGTTAAGTTCAGAGTTTTGGCCAGGTACAGCCAAAAGTTCTCCTTTGTCTTCCACAGATTGTCTTCCCCTCTGCATTCTGTTTTCAGGTATGTCTGTCTGTTCCACAGCCATGGGACAGTGAATAGGAGACACAAAACTGCAATTATCAAAGCACTACATTTCAGCCATCTCGAGGAATTTCCCGACTGCGTCATCTCGTTGGGGGTCAAGGCTGTCTGCCTCCGTTAGTACCCCTTCTGTATCTTCTTCGAGGTCAAGGCTGTCTGCCTCCGTTAGTACCTCTGGGCCTCGTTGGAGGTCAGGGCTGTCTGCCCCCGTTAGTACCTCTCTTTTCTTCACCAACTTAATCCTTGTGGCGTGGATCCACGTGGGCGACTGTTCAGTGAGGACTGCTGTTCTGGTGATCGCGACTACCTCGGTGGGTGGTCTGTAGGTGAAGCTTCCTGGTTCCTTTCCCTTCTTTAAGATCTTGATCATCACCTGGTCGCCTATCGGGAATGGACGGGTTGATTCCTGTGAAAGAGAAGGAGACTTACAAGCAACTTATTTTTTTTTTGTTTTACTGAGGACCTTGATCAGGTTATTACTCCTCTCTGATCAGGTCCAAGTCCCCTTCCTGCACTACCAGGGGGCGTCTTGCCTTGCCCATGGTGTGGGAAAAGGCCTACCCATGAGTATTTCAATGCTGTTATGTCCTACTCCGTGGAAATGTGCTATTAAGATGGAAGCACTGTGTTGGGGAATGCATAACTTCCCCTCTTCGCAGACTAATCCTATCTCAGGATTTTTCTGCAATACTGAATAACACCAGTCTTACTGTTCCTGTTCAGTGGCATACCACTGAAGATCAGTAAGCATTTGCAACATCTCAGGGGTTGGAGGTGCCAGACATGGCATCTCCCAATGGTTACACAAACCTGTGAGGTTGCATTTGGCCACTCATTTCGCCACCTTAACTGCCAGTGCATTGCCCTGTGAGACATGATCCTTACCATTTGCTGCCGTGAATCCTCTCCTCTGCCAGATCATACCATGGTCCCACACTACCCCATGTGCGTATCTACTATCAGTATAGATGGTGACAGGTCTATTAGCATGTAGAATACATGCTCTAGTGAGTGCAATGAGCTCAGCTGCCTGCTGTGTTCAGTGTGGATGTCTTTGAGTAGGCCTACAACATCATGAGTGGTGTGCAAAATGGTGTAATGTCACATTGTGAAAGAATTTGTCAACTCTTACCATCATAGCACAGGCTGCAAGAGAACACAGACATGCCGGTATCCCCTGGACAGAGGTGGGCATAACCTTTGAGAAAAACACACAAGGACGCAACTTCCCTCCGTTTTGTTGTGTCAGTACACCCGCCATGGTTTTACAATTTTGGCGTGCAAACATGTGGAAGGGCATATTATAGTCAGGGAGGCCCAGCCCTGGACTCGACATGAGCGAACATTTCAGATAATCAAATGCATTGTACATTTCAGAAGACCATTTAATCAAATCTGGATTTTCTTCCAGAGTGGCTTGCCTCAAAACATTGTCATAATAGGAGCAATCAGGAATCCATTGTCTACCGTACTTTATCATACCAAGGAAAGATAACATTTCTTTCTTGGTGTGCGGGGCGACCAAACCCGCAATAGACTGGACTCTTTCTGCGCTGATTCTCCGTTCACCTTTTGTGAGGACAAAGCCCAAGTATTCAACCTGCATTTTACACCATTGCATTTTCTTAAGTGTCACTTTGTGACCACATCCTGACAACCATTGTAAACCATCCTGAATGCTGGCCTCCGCTGACATGCTACACAGTAACAAATCATCGACATATTGCAGCAGCACAGAATCTTGGGGGGGGGGGGGTACCATGATTTTAACATCGGTTGGAGGACTATGCTGTACACTACAGGTGAATCAGCATATCCCTGGGGCATTTCTGCACCAGGTCAGTTGACGTCTGTCAAAGGAAAAAGCAGAAAGTAGTCTGGTTATCTTATCAACTGGGATAGAAAAGAATGCATTTTTTCAGATCTATCACACTGAACCAAACAGCATCTGCTGGAATGGCAGATAATAATTGAGTGACATCAGGTACAACAGGGGCTATAGGCACAATGATGTTGTTGATGGCCCTTAAATCCTGTACAAAGCGGGTAGCACCATCTGCCTTTGTCACTGGATTCACGGGCGTGCTGTAGGGTGAAATCACCTCTGCCAGGATTCCCTTTTGTAGGAATCCTTCTATCATTGGCCTAAGTCCGTCAAGTTTCTCTTTTTACAGCGGGTATTGTTTCTGGAACACTGAGATGACACCTGGTTTCACAGTATCTGTGTAATGTGTGCAATCTATGAATCCTGTGTCATATTCATTTGAGGACCATAATGCAGGGTTAATGTTATTAAGTTTTGGGTGGTCCTGTATGTTTGCAAGAATCAGTGGCACTGGTGTAGAGACTGGAATGAGATCTGAGTGTACTCCAAAGTCCTGATTCTTTGCTGATCCCTGCAAGTCAAGCTTAATGAACAAATCTCTCCCTAATAGGCTGACTGGGCAATCTAGTATAATGCTAATTACATGATCTGTGATGTATTCCCTGTCCATGGTCTCGAGTAGTAGTGAGTCAGTTTTGAAAGTTTTTTTTTTTTTTCAAAACCCCATTAATTCACATAGAATGCTCACATTTCCTTCCTCCCACTCTGAGTCATCTAAGTCCACCCCTTTTAGTCGGACGCTGTGGCCCTTCTTCTGTTCTGCCATTAGTATCCTAGCTGTCCAGAAGAACAGAGCTCTGATGTTAAGCACAACACTTAACATCTAACATGTAACTGCAAACATTGAAACAAACAGATCTGACAATACAGACATGAACACACAAAGGGCCCATAAAAACTTTTCATTGACTTCAATAAATAAAAATGTACAGCTTGATCAATGCTGTTGGTACCAATAAAAACCAAAAACTTCCAAGAAAAATAAAATAAAATTCTCAATGCGCATATTTAAAAACAAATATCGTACTCCATACGCATTCATATACATTTTTCATGTAATCATTTTCATTAACAACTCATAACCACGCCCTTACACATAAAATATGAATTGCATTCACAGCTCTGCTACAAACATACAACTCAGAGCCACACCCATTCACATTCCACTGAATCATGTATCTTTCACCCAATCACACAATTTCTTTGTTACATTCCAAAATTTGCAGCACAGACAAACACAGCTTTCCTGGAAACAGATAGCCACACCACACCCAGAATTGCTGATGGTCTGTCACTGTAAAACAATATACATGTTATAATCATACAGTCATTTTGTTAAAATTCAAATCATCTTATATGCCATGTAGTTTTAGTTTAGTGTTACACACATCGCCACTTATTCTATATAATTACCCCTTCCCTGCATTTCCTTTGCCTTGCGTCTCTTATTTCAGGAATGTTCAAGCAGGGGAAGTAAAGCAATCAATCACAGGACGTTCAACTGTCCCAAATGTTCCTCAAACTTTTACTCATATCTGAATAAGGACTTAGAATGGGTGCAACCTTAGATTGATAGGATTGGACACTTCCAATTAGCATCATGGGAATAATCACTGCAGGCACATTTTAACCACCTCAGCCCCCATAGCTTAAACACCCTGAAAGACCAGGCCACTTTTTACACTTCTGACCTACACTACTTTCACCGTTTATTGCTCGGTCATGCAACTTACCACCCAAATGAATTTTACCTCCTTTTCTTCTCACTAATAGAGCTTTCATTTGGTGGTATTTCATTGCTGCTGACATTTTTACTTTTTTTGTTATTAATCGAAATTTAACGATTTTTTTGCAAAAAAATGACATTTTTCACTTTCAGTTGTAAAATTTTGCAAAAAAAAACGAGATCCATATATAAATTTTGCTCTAAATTTATTGTTCTACATGTCTTTGATAAAAAAAAAATGTTTGGGTAAAAAAAAAAAAATGGTTTGAGTAAAAGTTATAGCGTTTACAAACTATGGTACAAAAATGTGAATTTCCGCTTTTTGAAGCAGCTCTGACTTTCTGAGCACCTGTCATGTTTCCTGAGGTTCTACAATGCCCAGACAGTACAAACACCCCACAAATGACCCCATTTTGGAAAGTAGACACCCTAAGGTATTCGCTGATGGGCATAGTGAGTTCATAGAACTTTTTATTTTTTGTCACAAGTTAGCGGAAAAAGATGATTTTTTATTTTTTTTCTTACAAAGTCTCATATTCCACTAACTTGTGACAAAAAATAAAAACTTCCATGAACTCACTATGCCCATCAGCGAATACCTTGGGGTGTCTTCTTTCCAAAATGGGGTCACTTGTGGGGTAGTTATACTGCCCTGGCATTCTAGGGGCCCAAATGTGTGGTAAGGAGTTTGAAATCAAATTCTGTAATAAATGGCCGGTGAAATCCGAAAGGTGCTCTTTGGAATGTGGGCCCCTTTGCCCACCTAGGCTGCAAAAAAGTGTCACACATGTGGTATCTCCGTATTCAGGAGAAGTTGGGGAATGTGTTTTGGGGTGTCATTTTACATATACCCATGCTGGGTGAGATAAATATCTTGGTCAAATGCCAACTTTGTATAAAAAAATGGGAAAAGTTGTCTTTTTGGGTATATGTAAAATGACACCCCAAAAAACATTCCCCAACTTCTCCTGAATACGGAGATACTACATGTGTGACACTTTTTTGCAGCCTAGGTGGGCAAAGGGACCCATATTCCAAAGAGCACCTTTCGGATTTCACTGGTCATTTTTTACAGAATTTGATTTCAAACTCCTTACCACACATTTGGGCCCCTAGAATGCCAGGGCAGTATAACTACCCCACAAGTGACTCCATTTTGGAAAGAAGACACCCCAAGGTATTCGCTGATGGGCATAGTGAGTTCATGGAAGTTTTTATTTTTTGTCACAAGTTAGTGGAATATGAGACTTTGTAAGAAAAAAAATAAATAAATCATCATTTTCCACTAACTTGTGACAAAAAATAAAAAATTCTAGGAACTCGCCATGCCCCTCACGGAATACCTTGGGGTGTCTTCTTTCCAAAATGGGGTCACTTGTGGGGTAGTTATACTGCCCTGGCATTCTAGGGGCCCAAATGTGTGGTAAGGAGTTTGAAATCAAATTCTGTAAAAAATGGCCAGTGAAATCCGAAAGGTGCTCGTTGGAATGTGGGCCCCTTTGCCCACCTAGGCTGCAAAAAAGTGTCACACATCTGGTATCTCCTTATTCAGGAGAAGTTGGGGAATGTGTTTTGGGGTGTCATTTTACATATACCCATGCTAGGTGAGATAAATATCTTGGTCAAATACCAACTTTGTATAAAAAAATGGGAAAAGTTGTCTTTTGCCAAGATATTTCTCTCACCCAGCATGGGTATATGTAAAATGACACCCCAAAGCACATTCCCCAACTTCTCCTGAATACGGAGATACCACATGTGTGACACTTTTTTGCAGCCTAGGTGGGCAAAGGGGCCCATATTCCAAAGAGCACCTTTCGGATTTCACTGGTCATTTTTTACAAAATTTGATTTCAAACTCCTTACCACACATTTGGGCCCCTAGAATGCCAGGGCAGTATAACTACCCCAGAAGTGACCCCATTTTGGAAAGAAGACACCCCAAGGTATTCGCTGATGGGCATAGTGAGTTCATGGAAGTTTTTATTTTTTGTCACAAGTTAGTGGAATATGAGACTTTGTAAGAAAAAAAAAAAAAATCATCATTTTCCACTAACTTGTGACAAAAAATAAAAAATTCTAGGAACTTGCCATGCCCCTCAAGGAATACCTTGGGGTGTCTTCTTTTCAAAATGGGGTCACTTGTGGGGTAGTTACACTGCCCTGGCATTCTAGGGGCCCAAATGTGTGGTAAGTAGGTAAATGACCAGTGAAATCCGAAAGGTGCTCTTTGGAATGTGGGCCCCTTTGCCCACCTAGGCTGCAAAAAAGTGTCACACATGTGGTATCTCCGTATTCAGGAGAAGTTGGGGAATGTGTTTTGGGGTGTCATTTTACATATACCCATGCTGGGTGAGAGAAATATCTTGGCAAAAGACAACTTTTCCCATTTTTTTATACAAAGTTGGCATTTGACCAAGATATTTATCTCACCCAGCATGGGTATATGTAAAATGACACCCCAAAACACATTCCCCAACTTCTCCTGAATACGGAGATACCACATGTGTGACACTTTTTTGCAGCCTAGGTGGGCAAAGGGGCCCAAATTCCTTTTAGGAGGGCATTTTTAGACATTTGGATACCAGACTTCTTCTCACGCTTTGGGGCCCCTAAAATGCCAGGGCAGTATAAATACCCCACATGTGACCCCATTTTGGAAAGAAGACACCCCAAGGTATTCAATGAGAGGCATGGCGAGTTCATAGAAAAAAAATGTTTTGGCACAAGTTAGCGGAAATTGATTTTTTTGATTTTTTCCTCACAAAGTCTCCCTTTCCGCTAACTTGGGACAAAAATTTCAATCTTTCATGGACTCAATAAGCCCCTCAGCAAATACCTTGGGGTGTCTTCTTTCCAAATTGGGGTCATTTGTGGGGTGTTTGTACTGCCCTGGCATTTGAGGGTCTCCGCAATCATTACATGTATGGCCAGCATTAGGAGTTTCTGCTATTCTCCTTATACTGAGCATACGGGTAATGAGATTTTTTTTTCCGTTCAGCCTCTGGGCTGAAAGAAAAAAATGAACGGCACAGATTTCTTCATTCGCATCGATCAATGTGGATGAAAAAATCTCTGCCAAAAAAAGAAAAAGGAGGGGAAAGGCGTCTGCCAGGACATACCCACTTAGCTCGTATGCCCTGGCAAACCAGATTTCTCCATTCACATCAATCGATGTGGATGAATAAATCCTTGCCGGGATTTTTTTTTTTATATATACAAAGTGTTTGCCAAAGCATATGAACACCGCCACCTCCTCAGCTCATATACCTCGGCAAACGTATCTTTTACTGCAGAGGAGAAATCTCGTCTTGCAGCGCCGCATACACCGACTTGCATGTAATCTGACAGCAGCGCAATGCTTCTGTCCGAATGCACATCAGTGCTGCAGCTAGTTGATCGGTTGGTCCACCTGGAAGGTAAAAAAAAACAAAACAAAAAAGAAAAAACCAGGCCGCAACGCAATAAATTTATTAACTTTTGAACCAAACATATAAACTTTTTTTAACTTTTTTAACTGAACGTTAACTTTTTTACTTACCGGTATTTTTTTTTTTGTTTAGCTTTTTTTACCTTTTATAGAACAAACCTCTCCTTCCCCATGGGACAATGTGCAAAGCGCAAATCGCCCAAAGATGTGGCGAAGTACGTTATGCACTTTATCCCAGGTGAAAGGAGAGGTTTGCAGCAGCTGTGAGTAAAAGGGCCCTAATAGCCCTGTGTGCCTGTCCTGTGAGATGCAATCCCTATGCTAGGTGTACCTGTGTGTGGTACTTCCAGAAACACTCACCAAAGCATAGGGCAGGGTGGTCAGGACAGTCAGGACAGAAATAGCGGGTGTCACGCCTTATTCCACTCCTGCTACAGTATGTAGACTGAGTATATATAAAATTTTACTTTTACTATGATTTCACTTAAAATACGTTGGTGGTAGCAGTGAGACAAAGACGATAGACTTACATACATATAAACACTTATTGTGCCACCTAATAAGACCACAGTAAGATAGTACTGGGTGGGTCTTACCCCGTACTGTAGATACACGGTCAGGGTTGGTGGGTGGCGGCAATGCTCCAGTGTGGTCGCAGGCACTGGTGTCCAGTTGTTAGAATAATATGGCAATCTGGATACTCCTGTTATGCCCTGGTCTAGAGCCCTCCCTATATAGATGGTCAGGGGCTATCCTCATAGACCTGCCTCAACGACACGGAGCACTCGCCCCGACAGGGGCGACCCCATACGGAACCTGTCCCTATCTGGGACCTATTCCCTAAAGGTCCCTTACTGAATGGCCCTACATGCCATGTTTCGTTCCATAAAAATGGAGCTCATCAGGGGCTCATTGAAATCAGAAGGTTTCTACAAAATACACAAAGAGAAATATGCATGGCGTAGTTACTACCAAGCGCCTATTATAATACATATTTAAACAGCATTAGGTATATGGTCTCCAACTTACTGTTTCGGTAGAGAATTGCTTGTAAATACAAGGTGGTAAGAACGGTCAGTGGTACGCGTCCCTGCCGGGGTATGGAGAAGTGTCCCCAGTAATACCCTCGCCTCACCTCACTGCTGAATGCCGGCAGTGTAGGAGCACAGCCCATTCAGCCGCCTCACCTTTTAAAATCAGCGCCTCCAGCTGTTACCGCCCTCCTGCTCCACCTTCCCCCGGTGGAACGCATGTGGAACGCACGCTGTTTCCATGCGCTCCACTCCACCGGAAGTCAGTGTCACATGACCGCTCGGGCTACCGGAAGTACATGCGGATGTGTCCGAGCGTCACCCATCGCATAGCAACCGGATGACGCGCAGGCACTCCACGCTGATCAGCCGTCTCAGATGCCGGACAGCAGTTCTAGAGAATACAATCATTCAGAGGTGGATTTCTTTAACAGGTTTCCCTCCATACTAGTTTTCTGCATGCACTTGGCCATACAGTACTTATAAGAGGGGAGAATACTGGACACACAGGTCCATTTATGTGCCACAAAGAAATTGCAGAGTAGTAATATTTTTGTCATTGGATATACATATGACAAAAAAGAATTTTTACGCTTATTCCACAATAGGGGGTATTTTTTGCGTTCCACCGGGGGAAGGTGGAGCAGGAGGGCGGTAACAGCTGGAGGCGCTGATTTTAAAAGGTGAGGCGGCTGAATGGGCTGTGCTCCTACACTGCCGGCATTCAGCAGTGAGGTGAGGCGAGGGTATTACTGGGGACACTTCTCCATACCCCGGCAGGGACGCGTACCACTGACCGTTCTTACCACCTTGTATTTACAAGCAATTCTCTACCGAAACAGTAAGTTGGAGACCATATACCTAATGCTGTTTAAATATGTATTATAATAGGCGCTTGGTAGTAACTACGCCATGCATATTTCTCTTTGTGTATTTTGTAGAAACCTTCTGATTTCAATGAGCCCCTGATGAGCTCCATTTTTATGGAACGAAACATGGCATGTAGGGCCATTCAGTAAGGGACCTTTAGGGAATAGGTCCCAGATAGGGACAGGTTCCGTATGGGGTCGCCCCTGTCGGGGCGAGTGCTCCGTGTCGTTGAGGCAGGTCTATGAGGATAGCCCCTGACCATCTATATAGGGAGGGCTCTAGACCAGGGCATAACAGGAGTATCCAGATTGCCATATTATTCTAACAACTGGACACCAGTGCCTGCGACCACACTGGAGCATTGCCGCCACCCACCAACCCTGACCGTGTATCTACAGGACGGGGTAAGACCCACCCAGTACTATCTTACTGTGGTCTTATTAGGTGGCACAATAAGTGTTTATATGTATGTAAGTCTATCGTCTTTGTCTCACTGCTACCACCAACGTATTTTAAGTGAAATCATAGTAAAAGTTAAATTTTATATATACTCAGTCTACATATGGTAAATATATCTATAGGAGGTATGACATATCTCTGCACATACGCACCTGGTGCATTGAGGTATAATTTTTTGTACACTCCTGCTACAGACACGACATCTTTTTCGGGGTGACGGTTGGGTTGAGGTACCAGGAACGACACTCGGGAAATGTCGCTCGTGTAGACGGCTAACTACACTGGTGGATGGGGCCACGGAACCTTTTGGATACAGGAGGTTCTCGATGATCTCTTCCTGGAATTTGAGGAAGGATCCTGTTCTCCCAGCCTTACTGTAGAGAACAAAACTATTGTACAGAGCCAATTGAATCAAATATACAGACACCTTCTTATACCAGCGTCTGGTGCGTCGGGAAACCAAATACGGAGACAACATCTGGTCATTGAAGTCCTCCCCTCCCATGAGCAAATTATAGTTGTGGACTGAGAGGGGCTTTTCAATGACACGGGTTGCTCGCTCAATTTGGATTTTCGTGTCTGCGTGAATGGAGGAGAGCATGTAAACGTCACGCTTGTCTCTCCATTTCACCGCGAGCAGTTCTTCGTTACACAAGGCAGCCCTCTCCCCCCTTGCAAGACGGGTGGTAACGAGCCGTTGGGGGAAGCCCACGCGACTAGTTCGCGCGGTGCCACAGGCGCAAATCCGTTCTAGAAACAAATGCCTAAAGAGGGCCACACTTGTGTAGAAATTGTCCACATAAAGATGGTACCCCTTGCCAAATAAGGGTGACACCAAGTCCCAGACTGTCTTCCCACTGCTCCCCAGGTAGTCAGGGCAACGACCGGCTCCAGGGTCTGATCTTTTCCCTCATAGATCCGAAATTTGTGGGTATAGCCTGTGGCCCTTTCACAGAGCTTATACAATTTGACCCCATACCGGGCACGCTTGCTTGGGATGTATTGTTTGAAGCCAAGGCGCCCGGTAAAATGTATTAGGGACTCGTCTACGCAGATGTTTTGCTCGGGGGTATACAAATCTGCAAATTTCTGGTTGAAGTGGTCTATGAGGGGCCGAACTTTGTGGAGCCGGTCAAAAGCTGGGTGGCCTCTGGGACGGGAGGTGGTGTTGTTGCTAAAATGCAGGAAACGGAGGATGGCCTCAAATCGTGCTCTGGACATAGCAGCAGAGAACATGGGCATGTGATGAATCGGGTGCGTGGACCAATATGACCGCAATTCATGCTTTTTAGTTAGACCCATGTTGAGGAGAAGGCCCAGAAAAATTTTTATTTCGGAAACTTGGACTGGTTTCCACCGGAAAGGCTGGGCATAATAGCTTCCCGAGTTGGCGGATATAAATTGTGTGGCATACCGGTTTGTCTCTGCCACGACTAAGTCCAAGAGCTCCGCAGTCAAGAACAGCTCAAAAAATCCCAGGGCCGAACCGATATGAGCCGTCTCAACCCGAACTCCAGACTGGGCGGTGAAAGGGGGAACTACAGGTGCGGGTGAAGTTGGTGACTGCCAATCAGGGTTTGCCAGCACCTCAGGGATTCTAGGGGCTCTACGGGCCTGTCTGTGCGGTGGCTGCGACGGGGTAATTATTGCACGTGCCACCGTACCAGCTTCAACTGCCCTTCTGGTGCTCGCCACGTCACCATGTTGTACGGCAGTGCTGGTACTAGGTCCAGAGAGGGCTGCGCTGCTGGTGTATGCCTCAACACGTGATCCGGCAGCGACAGCCCCACTCTGCTGCTCTTGAAGCGGATCCTGCATAACCTGTGTTCTAGCGACACGGGGCCGGGTACGCCTGGTTCTATCAGGGACCTCCACCTCCTCGTCCGAACTTTGGGTCAGAGAGCCACTGCTTTCCACAGGTTCATATTCTGACCCGCTAGATTCGTCAGATGAGGGTTCCCATTCCTCATCCGACTGGGTCAGAATCCAGTAGGCCTCTTCAGAAGAATACCCCCTGTTTGACATTTTGGACTACTAAATTTAGGGGTATTCCCTGAGACTACCCAAGAAAAAAAGCAAACCTGTCTTACAAAGGGGAGGCTAGCGAAGTACCAGAGGCCGCTGCGGTTGATAAAAAATATCAAAACTGATTTTTTTTTTATCGCCGCAGTGCGTGTAAAGTGAATGTGCAGTGATCAAAAAAAAAAAAATTTTTGTCACTGCGGTGGGGCGGGCGTGGGTGAACGCACGTGTGGGCGACCGATCAGGCCTGATCGGGCAAACACTGCGTTTTGGGTGGAGGGCGAACTAAGGTGACACTAATACTATTATAGATCTGACCGTGATCAGTTTTGATCACTTACAGATACTATAAAAGTACAAATGCTGATTAGCGATACGCTAATCAGCGAATAAGTGACTGCGGTGCGGTGGGGTGGGCGCTAACTGACGCTAAACTACCTAACTAAGGGGCCTAAACTATCCCTAAAACCTAACAACCAATACTAGTGGAAAAAAAAAGTGACAGTTTACACTGATCACTTTTTGTCTTTCACTAGTGATTGACAGGGGCGATCAAAGGGGTGATCAAAGGGTTAATTGGGGTGCAGGGGGGTGATCTGGGGCTAAGGTGTAGTGTTGGTGCTACTCACTGTGAAGTCTGCTCCTCTGCTGGATCCAACCGACGAAAAGGACCAGCAGAGGAGCAGAGAAGCCATATAACAGATCATATTTACTAATATGATCTGTTATATGGCTTGTGATTGGATTTTTTGAAAATCGCCAGCCTGCCAGCCAATGATCGTTGCTGGCAGGCTGGTGACGAACTTGTTCTTTAAATTTTGCCGGCCCGCGATGCGCATGCGCGGGTCGGCTTTGAGCGAAATCTCGCGTCTCGCGAGATGACGCGTATATGCGTGACTCTGCGCAGCGCTGCCGCCTCCGGAACGCGATCCTGCGTTAGGCGGTCCGGAGGCGGTTAAACCATCAGAACATACAATTTGGAAAGATCTAATCCAATACTGGAGCCCTGTCTGGAAGATCTTATAGATAACACAGGTTAGTATCTTCACATTCTGCTGATGCATTACCTTACCAGCCCCCCCTCCCCCCCAACCCCCATATGGAGGGTAGTTGAATTCCTGAGCAGAGGAGGGGGGGGGGGGGTGAGATGGGAGGGAGCTCTCTCTGAGAACACATCTCAGACAGAACAGGAAAAGTGCCTGTGGAACTATTTGAATTTACAGCAGATGTAGTGGGGGAAGGGATGCCACATGGCAAACTTCTCTTTTAAATTATCAATACACTTATGCATTAACTGACCATCTTTTAGTGCTGTAATCTCTAATTCTAGGACCATAGATCGTCACTATTTAAACACACACATATCATTAGGGCAACAAAACTTAACCAGTTCATTTCTGAACGTTTAACACAAGCCCTTTCTGATTGCAGACACTGGGGCACTGTTTTTTTTGCCATCAAATAACTTCCTGTCACTGCTCTGCTTTCTCATTCACCATCACAGGAGCTCTGATGTAACCAGTCTGTAAGCTTCTAACTTCACAGATTATTACAACTTTTCATCCCTGTTGCCAGCCGGGCATAACATTCTGTTTCACATTTTTTAACTGTCAATTCTCACATCCTGCCAAATTGTCTACCCATGTGTTAACTAGGAAGTAATTTGGAGACTAGACCGTGCAACATAAAGTTTACATGTTGGCAGTGATGGAAACAGAATGATTTCACAGTGGGATGTGACCGTACACTTACCATTCGGTCAACATCTCACACAGACAGATAATCTTAATACTTCTAAAATACTTATACTATATATACATAAGAGTTAATTCAAGCTTGTAACCTTCTGTTCCCGGAACAGATTTCTATTCATAGTGCACTTTTTATATCTCACGATACGGACTCCCGGAGCCTCTTACAAACAACAAGCTCCCAGAGCTTTTGCGTGTCCCGGACATCGCAATCCACCGAAATCCTAAATAGATGGTTCGACTTACTTGATTCGAGATTTTGGTTAGTGCCTCCAGGTCCGAAGAAGACAAAAATTGATGTCTCTTGCAACAGACCCAAAGATGACCCCCCCCCGATCACGGACCGAGCCCCCAAGCTGTTGGGCAATATACTCTCTTGCCTAACGTGTCCCTGACACATGATTTCGGTGATCAGCTTGAATTAAGTCTATCCGGTACCGGGAGAATGAATCAGATAAACACTGAACACATGTCTAGTTCCAATCCATTCTGGTTTATTTCACAGTTGGCAAACAGTTATAATAGAGGGGGTTGAGCTTCCTTGACATCCAATCATATGTTAGCATTAGTATTCGACCTATGGTATGATCACACATGAGCTCTGCATTAACATAATAGATGACTCATAGTAACAGCATTTGACCAATTAGGTATATACACATAGGCCAGCAGACACTTGAGCCAGATGACCTTATATGGTTAGAAGGCTGTTCAAACTTACAGGAAGTTTCTCACATTCCAAAAGGGGGAAGGGAGAAGGGAGATTTTTTAAGTGTACTGGCCAAATGTAATACACGTTGCTGAGAGGACAAAATGGAGTTACTTATAGCCCATCACAGGAGGGCTCTTTCACACTTGCGTTGTTCTGTTCCGGCATAGAGTTTCGTCGTCTCTATGCCGGAAGAATCCTGATCAGGATTATCCCAATGCATTCTGAATGGAGAGAAATCCGTTCAGGATGCATCAGGATGTCTTCAGTTCAGGACCGGAACGTTTTTTGGCCGGAGAAAATACCGCAGCATGCTGCGCTTTTTGCTCCGGTCAAAAATCCTGAACACTTTCCGCAAGGCCGGATCCGGCCTTAAGCTAAACGTCATTTCGGCGCATTACCGGATCCGACGTTTAGCTTTTTCTGAATGGTTACCATGGCTGCCAGGACGCTAAAGTCCTGTTTGCCATGGTAAAGTGTAGTGGGGAGCGGGGGAGCAGTATACTTACCGTCCGTGCGGCTCCCGGGGCGCTTCAGAGTGACGTCAGGGCGCCCCACGCGCATGGATGACGTGATCGCATGGATCACGTCATCCATGCGCATGGGGCGCTCTGACATCATTCTGGAGCGCCCCGGGAGCCGCACGGAAGGTAAGTATACTGCTCCCCTGCTCCCCACTACTACTATGGCAACCAGGACTTTAATAGCGTCCTGGGTGCCATAGTAACACTGAACGCATTTTGAAGACGGATCCGTCTTCAAATGCTTTCAGTTCACTTGCGGTGTTACGGATCCGGCGGGCACCTCCAGCAAATGGAGTGCACGACGGATCCGGACAACGCAAGTGTGAAAGAGGCCTAAGGGTACTTTCACACTTGCATTTTTCTTTTCCGGCATAGAGATTCCGTCCTAGGGGCTCTATACCGAAAAAGAACTGATCAGTTTTATCCCCATGCATTCTGAATAGAGAGCAGTACGTTCAGGATGCATCAGGATGTCTTCAGTTCAGTCTTTTTGACTGATCAGGACAAAGATAAAAATGCAGCATGCTACAACAGAACACTTGCCTGAATGCCGGCATTTTTTTTCATAGGAATGTAT
Source organism: Bufo bufo (assembly GCF_905171765.1). NCBI lineage: Eukaryota > Metazoa > Chordata > Amphibia > Anura > Bufonidae > Bufo > Bufo bufo. The sequence goes on from NC_053394.1 coordinate 158,983,224, forward strand.
TAGTGCCGGATCCGGCATTCAAAATACCGGAATGCCGGATTTGTCCTTTCTGTCTGCGCATGCGCAGACCGAAAAAAAAGGTGAAAAAAATAAATGCCGGATCCGTTTTTTCCGGATGACACCGGAAAGACGGATCCGGGGATTCAATGCATTTGTAAGACGGATCAGGATCCTGATCCGTCTTACAAATGCCATCAGTTGGCATAAGTTTTGTCGGATCCGGCAGGCTGTATCGGCGACGGAACTGCTTGCTGGATCACTCTGCCGCAAGTGTGAAAGTAGCCTAAAGTAGTGTAGAGAATGTAGTTGTGAGAGGAGCCAGAGGCAAGCTCATGGAGGAGAGACACAGACTAAAGTCACCATGTAGCTGTGTTCCTTTCCTCTGGGCCCTGATCAAGCCTGGAGAAGATCATTGCAGAAGACCAGCACAAGACAGTGAGTCTATACACCGAGATGCGAGGAGACTATTGAGGGTAACAGCTAACTAAGGCTTATACCGTAGACCTCATTAACACCAGTGATCAGGAGAAGCTTACAGAGTGCCTGAATACAACCAGACAATTTAGGAAAAATTGTCATTTTCACTGACTTAACCTTCCGGGTGGTCGTAAGAAAACATAAAATCCATTTCTAGAAGAGTTTCTTGGCAAAGAATGAAGCAGATGTGTTTGCCTGCCGTGAGAGGGATGCCCTTAAAAGAAAACTCCTAGATGAATAATTTGTAGCATCTTCAGTGCCAGTGTGCTGTGAAGTAAATATAGGATTTCTACCAGGATCCTTGCCTGCCGAGAGTCTACTCCTAAAAGGACAACTCCTCGAATACATTTGTTACTACCAGATAATAGAATACCATTGAAATTTTTATGCATACAAAAGCTGTCCATTGATGAACTGTACCAACTGTCCAGAGGCTATTGATCTTCAGTAAATGTTCAACTGGTTTACAATTACTGAATCCTCATTCTTACAACTGCTACTCTCAACATTTGCACCTAACGGTGCTGGCGTCACGAACCAGGGGCCCAGCCACAAGCACCCTAAACATCACCACCATCAAGGGCACCTCAACCAACATCTGGCTGGTGTTCCCTGCAACAGAGAGTGCCCCGGAAGATCTCGTGCTGTCTTCCCATCCACTGCACTGCCGACCCAGGGAGGCATCTGCTAACCGTGAGTACAAATGAACCACTACCCCCATCGGCCCATCGTGAGCCTCGCGTGTTTTCCCCTGCGGTCCGGCACGCTGCACTCACCTCTCTCCCTTGCTAGTGCCGGCGGTACTTTACCAGGGAGCGCCTTGCTGTGTAATTCTTTTTCAGCTTGATCTGACGATGATCTGGCCACTTTCTGGAATAAATCTCAGGTTTTGGCCATACAAATACAGCCACCAATTATGCCGGAACAGGCTGCCGGATCTTCGATTCTAATGTGAACCTACAGTTATCAATCTCTGAAATAACGCTGAAATTGAACTCCTACCAAAAGGGGGTAAAAAGTGGACAACTCCTTTAAAGAACAGAATACACAAGACTGGCATAAATACTGAGGTACATGCAGATAAAATGGTCCAGATTTTCCCTAGGAAATTTAATATAAGTGTGAATTAGGAATTAATTGAGAACTGAAAAGCATTGATAAATGAGCAATGAGGAGCGCTATAGAGCACTGAATGGCAAAATGTAATGAGAGTAATTGTAGAGTAGAAGACACTTGCGCTGCCGTAGGGTACTCACTGTCACTGATGTGTTCACCAGAGATGCCGCTGCCTGGTATTGGGGGAGAGTGTCCCGCCTGATCTGACTATTGGTAAGTCACTAATAGCTAAACCTGCTGGTAGAATACTGGCGCTGGCATAGTGAGGATAAAAGGATAATACATAAAAATATACAGGGCTCTAATTAGGACATACAGTGATATTTCCTAATAGCTGGTGGCAGTATCACTACCTGTATTAGTTAGCGATCGTTCAGTAGTGTGGTCCCGTTGTTCCAAGCAGCGCTGTACAGATCTAGCAGAACGCTTCTTGCTCTAACTCACGCCTCGCGCGCTGCTCCAGCCGGTAGCAAGCACACGCGTGGAGGAGCCTGCAGGGATGAGTCCAGGAGCGTCTTTGTGTGACGTCACAACTTTGCTCTGGGTGCCTCCAAAGGACAAATTTCCTTCCAACGCGATTCTGAACCTACGGGTTCCTTCGTCAGGGAAAATGTAATGAGAGACTAAAGGGGTGTCCCAGCTAAACAATATATTTGGCAGCGGGTCAAAGGGGCTTAAAAACGTAAAAAACATCACTGACTGTGAGGGCGGGTTCTCTGGATAGGTCATCAGTATCTGATCAATGGGGGTCAGGCACTGATGCTTGCAGCAGCACCGTGGCAAGCACCGCACAGTGCCGTCCATTTGATAGCGGCAGTGCTTGGTATCGCAGCTCAGCTCCACTCACTTTAATAGGGCAGCGCTGTGCCTAGGCCATGTTACTGATGAACGTGACATCACATGGCCTAAGCAAAGCTGAGAGAAGACCATGGCACTACTGCGAGTGCTGGTGCCTTCTCAAACAGCTGATCGGCGGGGGACCCCCACTGATCAGATAATTAACCCTCTGACCTTGAGGCCAATTATTTTTGATTAGCTGGAACACCCCTTTAGGAGAAGTGAAACTCTGAATGGATGTCTGAATTAAGCCCTGAACAGCATTAATAAATGCTAAAAAAAAAAAAAGCACTGCACTGCAGTACTAAAAACACAATATTGAGTTATGGGTGGCAGTATTAACTGAGCTTTGAGCAGAAATATAAAAGAGGCATTCCCGGATTTCAATATTAATAGCCTATCCTCACAATAGGCCATCAATATCTGATCATTGAGGGGTCAGACACCCCACACCCTCATGATCAGCTGTCACCAGGTAGCTCTGGTGAAGGAAGTTGGCATCAGAACTACATGGCTCCATCCATCATGACGTGGATGAAGCTGCTTATGCAGTGCTGCTCCAATTGAAACAAATTTGTCCACTACACAATGGAAAGAACTGTGTTCTTCCAGCGCCAGAGCTACGAGGTAACGGCTGATCGTCGGGGGTGCTGGGAGTCGGACACCCACCGATCAGGTATTGATGGCCTATTTTGATAGGCCTTCAGTATTAAATCCTGGAATAACCCTGTAAATGAGCAATAAAAAGCAGTATTAAGCACAAAACTGCGGTATTAACTGAGCACTGAACTGCACTATAAATTGAGCACTAAACGAGTGCTCATGTAATGTGGGTCCTGTATGATGGTATACAGCAGGAATGCCCAACCTGCGGCCCTCAGCTGTTGCAACACTACAACTCCCAGCATGCTTGTTCAGCCTACAGCTATTAGGGCATGCTGGGAGTTGTAGTTTTGCAACGACTGCAGGGCCGCAGGTTGAGCATCACTGGTATAGAGTAATCATTTTGATTGCTCCTTCCTGCATTTGGACGAGATCTCAGTATTATGTACAGAGTGCATCCAGCGATGGGCAGAGTGGCGAGCCTGGGTGGTAAAGCTTCAGCCAATAGTTGCAAAGCACTACTGTCATGTCCCACAACTCCTGGTTTTTATTTGTTTTCTTCTTGTTGCTATTCTTGAAGTTTATTTGTAATGTACAGTTGTCACTGCTATGTCCCTGGCTCGGATGTGTGGACCCCCCTTCTTCCTGTTCCTGGTAGCCATTCTTGTGTTCAGACATCTCAAGTTGAGTTCTGGCAAAGAATCGTTTTTTCACCTAATGTTTTGTGCATATCTACAAAACTTCAGCTTGAGAATAACTCTCCTCTGGAATCTTCACACCTACCTCTCCAGTGTCTGACAAGGTTTCAAGATGTAGGGACTGGTCCAGCAGAGGCATACTGACAGTGACTGTCTCAGAAGCTTTTACACGTGCAGTCTGGCTATTGAGTCAGAACAACAAGTGATGTTAGAGAAGTGGAGTCATTTTGGAAACCGTTCCTGTACAAGCAAGTATCATACAACAGTAATTATTTCCTGGAGTGTTAAGAGTTTACAAATGAATGTCATGACATTTCAGGAATAGAATCAGAAACATCCGTTTCCATTCGAGGAGCAGAACAACAGAATAACAGAAGTGCTGGTCTCATCATAGAACTGAAATGATTGGAGATGACCAGGCCATATTGACTATAAAGGAGTCAGTTTCAGTGTCTGCTCTTTTTGGTGGAACGTGCGACCGAGGCCCTGATCAGAGCCTCCAATGCAGATGTGAATAATTTGAGCTCCGTCCTCTTTAATTTATAATTTTATTGGTGAATTGAAATTAATATCAGATATTGATGACCTATCCTGAGGATGGGTCATCAATGTAAATCGCTGTCCAATCCCTTAAACCACCGAGACTCAACCTATATGTGCATTCTCCTCAGCTAGGCCATAACTGAGAGAACCTTCATCTCTGAGACTTCTACAGCTAAGGAAGCAGTTTTACTATCAAAAGTCCTCCAGAGAGAAGGAAATCAGAAGGTCCAGAATCCACAAGGCTGTGCATAGGATTCAGTCAGCAAGGTATTGTGCACTTTTATTGCTGACAGAGACTTTGCTGATGCAAGAGAGAACATTACACATAAAAGTAGGGGTCCGTGCTAAATGTCTCTTAGGTAGAGGATTGTTCACAAGTAGTTACTCTTCCAGAGGCCGTTCCTTTTTAATCCCTGGCGTCCAACCTCTTCAGTCACTGAACCAACTGGCAGCAGAAACCTTTTTTTGTCCCTTCAAAAGGAAACAGATATAGTGCAGACCCGCAAGTATAAAACTTCTCTGTATTTTATTGTACTTACAAGATCATTTCTTGCAACATCGCATATACAGTACAATTAGTATCTCTGCCCAACCCGGGTTTCGCTACCAGCTTCGTCTGGGGCGTCATCATTTTACCTCCATTGGGGCGATATTTATTATCCCACCCCCTAAACACATGTTCCGCTTTAGTTATCCACCCCTTTCTAGCTCCGGAGTTGGACTTTTGTACATTCACATTTTTTTAATTACATTGTGTATTATTCATTAATACCAACAAAATCCACATATATTTAAATCATGAAGAAATATAAAACATCACAAAACATACATCCTGTTTCTCTAACTCATATAGTATATCAACATCATTCGTTTATTAACTATCTATCCATAAAACACCATTAAAATGTTCTACTTTATCTGGATTCAAACTTCTACACAGAAATAATTTACTCTTTTCCCTCTCCATATTTTTATTTGTTATTTCATTAAAGGGGTTATCCCATCTTAGACAATGGGGGCATATCGCTAGAATATGCCCCCATTGTCTGATAGGTGCGGGTCCCACCTATGGGACCCGCACCTACAAGGAGAAGTGTGGCTGGAGGACCCAGAGTTTCCCGGGGTCCGTCCAGAGGCGTATCTATCACGAGGCAAACAAGGCATTTGCCTAGGGCGGCACTTGCCAATGGGGCGGCAAAATGCCTTGTTTGCCTAGTGATAGTTAACTTACACAAATGTGCCAAACTTTTTTTCCCCTTTGTCCGATGCTTGCCGATCCGAATACGATCCTTCACTATGTGAGCGGCATCGCTGTCACCGCATAGTGAAGGAGTGAACCTCCTCGCGAGTCCTCCTGACTTCCTCCCAACCTCAGGTGTTCCGGAATTTTCACCTACTAGGAATTTTTTGCTACCCACGTCACTTCCGGTAGTGACGTGGGAGGTGTGTCTCTCACCTCGGCTCCTGATTGGCTCTGCTGGGGTTTGTCGGCGCAGGCGCAGAGGATTCCCCCATAGCTACCTTCGGCTTCTACTGCGCCTGCGCCGAGCCGTCTTTTTTCGCGCATCCGCAGTGGGCTGGAATATTCACAACACAAGCGGCAGCCACGGGAAAAGTCTCTCCAGACCTCCCTCCTCACACAGTCAGAACAGAGTTGGCCACTTCGACTGACTCCTGGCCTGCCCTGCGAGGAGTGTCCAGGTCCAGTCCAGGCCGAGGAACAGGAGTGAGTGAGACGAGAGTTAAAAAGCAAATAGTGCACTGTGAGAGTGAGACTCATAAATAAAGGTGGTATGTCAGACTGTCTATGGTGGCCCTGGCCTCTCCTTGAGGCTGCCCCATACAGACTGTATGGGGCAGCCTCAAGGAGAGGCCAGGGCCACCATAGACAGTCTGACACATATACCACCTTTATTTATGACACAGTGCAGAGTGCACTATTTGCTTGTGGCAGCTCCCATACAGTTTAGTGTCTCCTTGTGGCTGCCCCCGGCCCCCCATACAGTATAACGTCTCCTTATGTCTGCCCCCATACAGTATGTATAATGTCCCCTTGTGGCTGCCACCGCCCCCATACAGTATATCGTCTCGTTGAGGCTGCCCCCATGCAGTATAACGTCTCCTTGAGGCTGCCCCATACAGTATAACGTCTCGTTGAGGCTGCCCACATACAGTATAACGTCTCCTTGAGGCTGCCCCCATACAGTATAACGTCTCCTTGTGGCTGCCCCATACAGTATAACGTCTCCTTGAGGCTGCCCCCATACAGTGTAACGTCTCCTTGTGGCTGCCCCATACAGTATAACATCTCGTTGAGGCTGCCCCCATACAGTATAACGTCTCCTTGAGGCTGCCCCCATACAGTATAACTTCTCCTTGTGGCTGCCCCATACAGTATAACGTCTCCTTGAGGCTGCCCCATACAGTGTAACGTCTCCTTGAGGCTGCCCCCATACAGTATAACGTCTCCTTGTGGCTGCCCCATACAGTATAACGTCTCCTTGAGGCTGCCCCATACAGTATAACGTCTCCTTGAGGCTGCCCCATACAGTATAACGTCTCCTTGTGTTTTTTTCTTTTAAACAGGTATTTATCGCGACATAGATATCATTATCGCAATAAATTTCTTAATATCGTTATGCAAAACAGGAAAGGGTGGAGCCTAAAGAGAAAGGGGTGTGGTTTACAGAGGAAGGGGTTTGGCCGTGACAGAAAGGGGTGGGTCAAATTTATATTAGGGGGGTGCCCGAGTTTAGTCTCGCCTAGAGCAGCACAAAATCAAGATACACCACTGGGTCCGTCCACAACCACCAGGCGCAGCTCCCCACCTCTCCCATTGAAGTGAATGGGAGCGCACCGCGCATGCGCGGCCACCGCTCCCATTCCTTTCTGTGGGGCCGACGGAAATAGCCGAGCCAGCTGGCTCGGCTATTTTCGGCAGCTTCATAGAAATGAATGGAGGGCGGCTGAGCATGCGCGGTGCGCCCTCCTCAAGTTTCTCTGCACCTCTGGGACCAGCACCTATCAGACAATGGGGGCATATCCTAATGATATGCCCCCATTGTCTAAGATGGGATAACTCCTTTAAAGGGATAGCGCCTAATCATGGAGGTTCCCCGTGTTCCCCTAATGGGGAATCACTTCGTAAAGACATACCGTATTTCCTCTAATAGGAAATCTCTTATTGGTATATATTCAGCACAAAGGGACTACGGGATACACCGAGATAATACCAGCTAAAATCAGTTCTCCCATTTACTACAGCAACTTGTGTGAAGATCTGGATACCTGAAATCTTTTTCAAATCTGAAATCTTTTTCACATACAATAGGTTTTCAGTGACATATTTCTGCACTTTTGCATTTTTAGTAGCCTTTTTTATCCCTGCATTTTTCGTGGCAGAAAACACTATCTCCAGATGTTAACTGAAAATCTGCCATTTTTGTTCATTAGATGGAGTTTTTTGTCTTTCTGGCTTATTTTTGAAAACACAGCATGCTGGAGGTCTTGGGGGCACATTTACTAAGCTCATCTTTTTTTTTGCAGTAAAAAAAAAAGAAACAGGCGTATTGACAAAGTCTGCCTTCAATATGTGCCTAACTTATTATCCTTTCATAAATCTGGTTTGTAATTTTTGGTTTAAGTCTGACATCTAGTGATTGTTTTCATCTAAGACTAGTCTAAATAGTACACGCATGAAAATAAGGCGCAAGTGAGCTGAATTTTAGCTCACGTCTCCATGAAAGTACAAAAATTATGGCGCAACTCACCACTTAAAACATAGACAGAATTGTACACCAGCCCTGGGGCGGCGTAGAAATTAGACTGTTTTTTGACCAAATCTGGCGCAAAATAAGGCGCACTTACATAAATAGGGTGGAAATTAGGCTCAAAAGTTAGAAAACTTCAGAATTTGACTTAAAACTCGAAATAGGCGCAACAGGCGCAAATGCCTCCAAAACAGGCGCAAAAACAGTTGGTAAATGAGACTTAAAATAAGACAGCCGTAAACGCTTATTACTCATGAAAACAGGTGGCAACACTTTAGTAAATGTGCCCCTTGGTGTTTTTACACCACCTTCTCAATAGGGAAATGCCATGAAGAAAGTGGTAGTGGTAAAAAACCCTGGGGGGAATTTATCATTCCTTCCATACATCTTTTCTGGCATTAAAAAGTCGCAAACTCCATGTTTTTGACTTTTTAAACATCACTGTGACATAATTTTATCGAACATAACATTTCTACCCTGGGCCCAAAAGGGGGATTTGGTGAGGGAGGTGGCGTGCCCAGCCCATTTATCTTCATTTACTGCACACCAGATTCAGGAATAACGGACAAGGATAGGATTGTTCTGTTATGGCCCAGAGGTTCCATTCTGCAAAATGCGGAACGCACGCGGCCGGTATCCGTGTATAGTGGATCCGCAATTTGCAGGCTGCAAAAACGGCAATGGCTGTGTGCATGAGCCCTAAAAAAATGCCAGAGCCAAGTTCATGTGTGAGAGGATCTTCAAAATGCCACTACAAAAACGCAGTGGGGGTCATTTATTAAGAAACGCGCAACTATTCTAGGTGTAAAAGTAGTTGCAAGTCCCTTTTTTGACCAGCCGTGCGACTGGCTTTATGTTCGGCAGTTGGGCGGGATGGGGGCGGACTGGGACTCTGGCCCCTGCAAATTTACTAACGTTTACGCCTGGAAACCGGTGTAAATGTTGGTTTTCTCTCTCTGGTCACTATTCAAAGCCCCTATAGGGAGTAACGGGGACAGTGCACCCCAACAAAGGGCTGACCACTCCGTAGCGCATGGTTGTGGGACACTTCCTCAGGAACTGGCGAGATTGGTCCTATTTTTGTCAACCATCTGCGCACATGCATCCTTGGAACTTTTAATTGGTGACATGTTTTTTTGCAGCTATGACTTTTGTTTGAGGTGGTTTCTCATTTGGTACCTTTTAAAAAATAGAATTAAAAGTCGAGTTTTGACATTTGAGCACGTTTTTTAAGGAAGGAGAAGAGGACATTTTCTGAGGTGCCCAGACACTGCCACGGTGCCCCAACAGGCAGCCGGCGGTCAGCTTTTATAGGGCGCGAGCCAACTTAGCTACAGTGACCACTGCTGGAGAACTGGGGTATTACACGTTGCCATAAGGCTTTGTTCGCCAGGGGGCCTCAGTCTCTTACAAGCAGCTCTCTGCTCTGCGCAATGGAGGAGGAGGGCTGGAAGCGAGAAAAGGGCGCGATAATAGCTTCAAATTTAGATGCAGGCCCTGGGGAGGCGGAGTTATTGTGAGGAACAGGGGCGGTGCTGTGCGCCAGACACAATTCCAACCACAATATGGCCGACGCTTTACGTATGCAGGTCAAATAATCAGAGCGGAAATGACGACACGAGAGTGATGGAAGCCGCGAGCCTTCCAGGAAGTAGTCCATTGCGACTTCCGGCGGCCGAGTGTGCTCTGGCGGGAAGAAACGCAGTGCCGGTACCGCAGGACACGTGACACAATGGCCGACACGTTGGAGTTTAACGATATATACCAGGAGGTGAAGGGCTTTATGGTAAGAATACACGTGTCAGGCGCAGTGTGTGTACTGCGTCATATGCTGCCTGGTCTATCTGACATCGCTGAACGTCTCTGCAGGGAGTTTTTGGGTCACATCTGCAGACTTGTGGACATGCACTATATAGACTTCCATCCAGCTGTGCTGGTATAGATCTCATGATTTGTGACATCCATCATTAATAGCAGCGGCTGGCGATGTGCTATAGGGGGTCATCATGCGGCATGACAGCCCCGTTAGTCGCCTCAAAACCCATAATCCTATCATGTGACTAGAGTTGTTGTGATAACAAAATTTTGATTCGGTTTCGATACCATAAAAAAGTATTGCGATACTTGATACCACGCGGAAAAAATAAAACCCCAAAAAAGCCATGTGCATTCTGCATTTTAAAAAATGGTGAATCGCAGAGTTTTTATTTTTGCTGTTCCTGCGTTCACCGCATAGATTTTTTAAAAATATCTTAAAAGTTTATTTATTAACTATTTCCCCCCTTAGGGGCTAGAACCTGGGATCTTTCTTCCCGTGTCCTATTCACCCTGATAGAGCTCTATTAGGGTGAATAGGACTTCACACTCTCCCTGCTGCCCTGTGCATAGTACACACTTCAGTAGTGTCCTGGCTGCCATGGTAACCGATCAGAGCCCCAGGATTACACTGCTGGGGCTCCAATCAGAAGATGCCACTGCCACCTATGAGGGGGAGGGTACCCTGTGGTCACTGCCACCAATGAGGGGGAGGGTACCCTGTGGTCACTGCCACCAATGAGGGGGAAGGTACCCTGTGGTCACTGCCACCAATGAGAAGGGGAGGGGAGAGGGGTACCCTGTTGCCACTGCCACCAATGACTTTATTACTGGGGGGGTTGAGGGGCGCACTGCGCCACCAATGATAATTAACCTTTAATACAGGAGGCGGTTGCCGGCAGCAGATCAGCGGCAGTTAACCCCCCTGTCAGAGGCAGGGTGCCGGCTATGCGATTCTGCTGCCAGCACCTGCCTCCTGTATTAAAAGTTAAAGATGACCTTTTATGAGCAGGCTACATGGAGCGGCGCCCAGGGATCTCCCTGCACTTACTATTATTCCAGGGCGCCGCTCTGTTCGCCCGCTGTGCCCCCATTACTGTCTCCTGCTCTGCATGCTAATTACTACTATCGGAGCAATGGGGAGGAGACATCAGCTTCTCTCCTGGACGTTCCTTCTCCCCGGCTGTGACATTCTGATCTGCGATTGGACAGCGCTACAGCGGGGAGAAGTAACGCCCAGGAGAGAAGCTGATGTCTCCTGCCCATTGCTCCGATAGTAGTAATTAGCATGCGGAGCAGGAGACAGTAATGGGGGCACAGCGGGCGAACGGAGCGGTGCCTAGGAATAATAGTAAGTGCAGGGAGATCCCTGGGCGCCGCTCTGTGTGGCCTGGTAACTTAACAAAGTCCGGACCCATTTAAAATCCTCCTATCATTGGTGGCGCAGTGCGCCCGCCCCTCTTTACACATTGATGGCAGCGGCATCCCCTGTGCTGCTGAGGGAACATGAGCGCGCTCACAGCAGCGCGCTCATGTTCTGAGATACTAGACTGCGCAGCCCAGTATAAAAAAAATGGAAATCCCGGTATCGTATCGATACCGGGTCAAAAGAATCGAAATTTCGATACCCCGCAACAACCCTACATGTGACCCAGGCAGTCTGATCATCAGATCACTGCAGACCTCCCCCCCCCCTCCCCCATGACCATCCATAGTGTCCCCTCACCAGATCTACCACTAGAGTACAGTGGTCGTAGACATGAGCATAAAGACGTCCTTCTGGAGCAGCAAGGGGCCGGACCCCCTACCCGAGACTTCCACCCAACCCCCTCTTGTTTGACAGGGCCTGATATCTTGCCTGGTCCTGCCAATCTCGCTCTGGCACCGTTGCTCCAAGTTTTGCTGCAAGAGCAGATATAGTCTGTGGCTCTGTGCATGTGCCACTGACATCTGGGTACACCTGGAATCAGAGGCAGTGGATTTGGATAGAGGAGCGCCTCCCCCACTACCTGGTGTACTCAGATCCCTTCTGACACTTCTCGGGGATGGGGGAGTCTCCTGAGCACTCACTGCTCCAGAAGCTGATCTTGAATGAAATCAGTTCGCTGTTAGGTTACAGAACGAAGAGGTAAATGTATACTGATCCGCTTAAAAGGGTTCTCCACTTTGCACAATATTAGGTAATAGTTATCAGAACTGGTGTAAAGGATAACTGTTTGAGTTGTCCGTAGCAACCAATCAGATTCCACCTTTAATTTCCAAATAATCTGTAAAAAAAGAAAGGTGGAATCTGGTTGCTACGGGCAACTAAGTCAGTTCTACTTTAAACCACTTTTGGTAAATGCCCCCCAATGTTTTTTTTTGTTAGAAGAGTCTCCATGTGATAAGATGGTCACAAGGGAGACCCCCAGCATTTATCTGTATTCTTTGGGTGAATGTAAAAACAGGTTTTACCCACAGCGCCTCCGCTGGTGGTAATGAAGCACGACACAGTTCCTTTTGGGACTAGTGGGCAGTTTATATAACACATGTGCTGGTCCTCCAGAGTTTGGGCTCATGCACACAAACGTATTTTTTTGTGCATTCTTTTTTTGTTTTTGCAGCCCGTTTGCGCAACCATTCACTTTAATGGGCCCGCAAAAAAAATGGAAAAGACTCTGTGTGCGTTTCGTATCCCTTTGTCCGCAAGTCCGTTCCGCAAAAAAAAAAAATAACGTCCTATTTAGGGTTGTTGGGTATTGAAATTTCGATACCCAATCGATACTTTTGTCCCGGTATCGTATCGATACCGGGATTTCCATTTTTTCAATACTGGGCTGCGTGCGCAGTCTAGTATCTCTGAACACGAGCGCGCTGCTGTCAGCGCGCTCATGTTCTCTCAGCAGCACAGGGGAGAAGGAAGCTGTCCTCCCTCCCCCTGTGCTGCTGCCACCAATGAGAAGAGAGGGGCGCACTGCGCCACCAATGATACGATTTTTCCTACACAGAGCGGCGCCCAGCAATGTCCCAGCACTCACCATTATTCCTGGGCGCCGCTCCGTTCGCCCGCTGTGCCCCATTACTGTCTTCTCTCCTGCTCCACATGCTAATTACTATCGGAGCGACGGGGAGGAGACATCCGCTTCACTAGTGGGCGTTCCTTCTCCCTACGCTGCGATTGGACAGCGCTACAGCCAGGGAGAAGGAACGCCCACTAGAGAAGCTGATGTCTCCTCCCCATTGCTCCGATAATAATTAGCATATGGAGCAGGAGAGGAGACAGTAATGGGGCACAGCGGGCGAATGGGGCGGCACCCAGGACTAATAGTAAGTGCTGGGACATCTCTGGGCGCCGCTTTGTGTAGCCTAATATTTAAAGTCTGGACCCAGTAAAAGTAGACTTTTACACATAATACAGGAGGCGGGTGCCGGTAGCAGAATCGCATTGCCGGCACCCTGCCCCTGACAGGGAACTGTGATCAGCGGCAGTTAACCCCTCAGGTGCCGCACCTGAGGGGTTAACTGCCGCTGATCTGCCAGTACCCGCCTCCTGTATATAAGGGGTAATTATCATTGGTGGCGCAGTGCGCCTGCCCCTCTCAACCCCCCCAGTATTAAAATCATTGGTGGCAGTGGCCACAGGGTCCCCTCCCCCTCATTAGTGGTGCAGTGGCAGCTTCTGATCGGAGCCCCAGCAGTGTAATCCTGGGGCTCCAATTGGTTACCATGGCAGCCAGGACGCTACTGAAGCCCTGGCTGCCATGGTAACATCCCTGATGTTGTGTGCACAAAGCCCAGGGCAGCAGGGAGAGTGTGAAGTCCTATTCACCCTGATAGAGCTCTATTAAGGTGAATAGGACAAGGGATGAAAAAAATCCCAGGTTCTAGCCCCTAAGGGGGAAAATAGTTATTAAATAAAAAGTGTAAAAAAAACCCCCCACCAAAATATTAAGTATGAATCATCCCCTTTTCCCAATTTCACATATAAAATGTATAAATAATAAACATATTACATATCGCCACGTCAGAAAAGTCCAAACTATTAAAATATAAAAAAAATCTATGCGGTGAACGCCGGAACAGAAAAAATAAATAAAAACTGCGCAATTCGCCATTTTTAAAAATGCGGAATGCACGTGGCTTTTTTGGTTTATTTTTTTCACGTGGTATCGAGTATCGCAATACTTTTTCATGGTATCGAAACCGAATCAAAAATTTGGTATTGCAACAACTCTAGTCCTATTCTTGTCTGTTTTGTGGACAAGGACAGGCATTGTTACAATGGATCCGCCAAAAAACGGATGTAACACGGACATCACACGGATGTCATACATTGTTTTTGCGGATCCATGTTTTGCAGACCGCAAAATGCATACGGTCGTGTGCATGAGCCCTTAGAGAGACTCTATGAATCCCCTATGTCCTGACAGGGTGGTTATACGTGGCTTGTAGGAGGACCAGAACCATGAAAGATGTCACACTGCTCACTGTGCATCTCATGCTGACCCCTCTCCACCTTCAAAAGCATATACAATGGGCACAGGACCATCGAGACTGGACTATGGAGCTTTGGAAGAAGGTGGTCTGGTCTGATAATCATATTTTCTTGCCATTATGTGGATGGCCGGTTGCATGTGTGTCACTTACCTGAAGGAGAAATGGCACCAGGATATACTGTGGAAATAAGATAAGCCAGCAGAGACAATGTTCAGCTGGGAAACATGACCTAAACGTTGTACAATGTCACCACTATGTTTGTGGCCTCTTTTACTAGATTATTGCCCAAGCAACACCACAAAACTGTTCAGAAATGGGTTGAGGAACATGACATAGAGTTCAAGGTGTTGATTTGGCCTCCAGCTTCCTCAGGTCTACCTCTCATTGAGCATCTGAGGGATGTGCTGGCGAAACAAGTCTGATCCATGGCGACCCCCACCTCACAACTTACAGGATTTAATGGATGTGCCGCTAACATCTTGGTGCTAGATCCAATGGGACATCTTCAGAGGTCTTGTGGAGTCCATGTCTCAGTGGATCGAAGCTGTTTTTGTGGTAGGAGAGGGACCTGCACAATATTAGGCTGGTGGTTTTAAAAGGGTTTTCCATCTTCGGGGGCCATTCAGGCAGACTTTGCCACGTGGTAGGACATACAAACCTGCTTCCTGCTGCTGGGTTGCAACTCCTTCGCTCCTCTGGTATCAACATCCGGTTTGATGGCTGCTGCGGTCAGTCACTGGTCACAGCTATGACGTGTCCCGTTTTCGTCATGTCAGTGGATCATGTGATGTTTATGTCCTGTAAATGTCAAATGACCCACTCATGTGATGAAAGCGGGACTGCAGACAAGTGAGTATTGCTTAGGTTCGGACTCCAGGAGTTGCCAGCTCAGAGGCTGGACAACCTCTTTAAATTCCACTGAATCTTTGCATTCACGGCGTCTCCTAGTCACCGCAGGGCCGGGGTGCCGTGATCGCTGAGGCCAATCACAGACCTCGGCAGCCACGTTACTGGTTAGTACTCCAGATGTTGCCATCCTTTCATGATAGGCTAGGTGCTTTATCTCCAGCCTGTTATCACTGGTAATCGTAGGTGACCTTTGGTAAGAATGCTTGTGTCTTATATTCATTTTTTGTCTTTTCTTTTTTCCTGTTATAGAACGATGGCCGTCTACGTTTATCCAAGGTTGGGCTCATGTACAAGAACAGTAAGACGGGGAAGGTGGAGAATATTGCAGCTGCTGATCTTGCAGAGGGTGTGTGGCGCCGGGTAGCACTTGGGTACGGCATCAAACTTTTAACACGTGCAGGCCATGTGCATAAATACGACGGCTTCAGGGAAACGGTAAGTGCGCTTGTGTTCCACCATGTATGTCGCACAGTACAAGATTTAAATAAGGCTACCTGCACATGGTATACGTTTATAGTCGGTGTCTAAGTACAGTAGACCCACTATTCAATAATCTGTGGTCTCAAAATAATATAATGTTTACTGAGTATGTATTATTATTCTTGTTGTTTTTTTTCTAAAATGCCTCTATTGTGTTAAAGTAAAATAAATAAAAAAAAGTAGACATATTAGGTATTGCCGTGTCCGTAAGAACCTGCTCTATAAAAATATCAGATGACTTAACCCCTCAGGTGAACACCATAAAAAAAATATAAAAAAATGTGCAAAAAACATTTTTCTCGCCCAATTCCTTGGGGGACACAGGAAACCTTGGGTATAGCTCATCTCCATAGGAGGCGTGACACTAAGTGAAAGACTGTTAAGCCCCTCCTCCAGCAGCTATACCCTCAGCCTGGAGCGAGCGACTACCAGTTTTTTGCTTAGTGTCAAGGAGGCAAGACACTCTCTGCACTGCAGAGCTGTCTTTGCTAAAGATTTTATTTTTTCTCTTTTTATTATTTTCAACTTTTTTCCTTTTTTCAACAGGGACAACAGAGTCGCAAAGACCTCTCTGTTTTCCCGGGGTTGAGCTGCGCCAGTGCCGGCTATCCGCACTGCTGCCTCCCCCACAGAAGAAAAGGAGGACCAGGGCAGCCCAGCTCCCCTGCATCCCGCCAGCACAAGGGTCGCCCGCCTGCAAGCCCCTCTCCAGCTTCCTGCCACTTCGGTGCCAGTGGCTGAAGGGGCGTCCCTGCTGGATGGACTGAGGGTGAAAACGTCGACTGGTGAGGTGGCTATGCAGCCGTTCCAACCCCCCCCCCCCCCCCCCCCCCCCCCCCCGTTAGGGTTCTAACTTCTGTGTTCCCTCTGCCTAGCCTTGTCACATTACAAGGCTTACTGTCGGCTTTCCCCCTTTGTGTGTGGAGCAGGACGGAGCGGTGCTCGTGGGGGAGGGTTTACTGCACAAGTTTACCTCAGGTGCTGCGGCCTTGTGGGGCCGCCTTTTGTTATCTCGGCCAGTGCTGCCGCTGTGTTCAGCTGCCAGCTGACTTCTCTTGCCGGCTACCGGTGTGTCATTCGCCGCCGGTGTATAAGGAGGTGGTCGGGGGGCAATATTTTCTCGGCGGCATATTTGTTTGAATCGCGCGCGCGAAAGTTCCGGCGGGGGGCGGAGCTTCGTTCCGCTTCTCCTGTACATGTTAGACATTCAGTCGGGGGGGCGGACGTCTTTCTTCCCGCTCCTCGCTGGCCCCGCCTCCTCTTCGTGCCAGCCTGCTCTCAGGACGGATCGTTTTTACCTCAGGTTTTACCTCAGGTGTTGCCGCTGCTGTTGTCGCTGCTGTTGCCGTCCGCTCCCACTGTGACCTGGTAGGACTGTTGACCCCTTCTAGTTCTGCAGCCCTCTGGCCTGGACGCTTTTATATTACTTCAGCCAACATGTCTGACCCCTCAGTGCCGGCCGGTCCTTGGTATCACACCTGCACCGCATGTAAGGCGCCCCTCCCTCAAGGGCAGCCTGACCCGCATTGCTCGGCTTGCAAAGCCCCATTACAGGGTCCGCCATCTGTTGTGTCACCCCCTGGCCTATTGGATCCCCCTGACTGGGCTAGATCCCTTTCCCAGGCTGTGGTCAGCCTCTCTAACGTTGTGGGCCGCCTTGCAGAGGTATTGCCCTTATCGCAGCCGGATATTTCCCCTGCTGGGCCCTCCGGGTCCGCTATCTTAGCTGACCCGTCTGAGTCCCTCTCTCCAGGCGACACCTCCAGAGCCCGTCAACCCCAGAAGCGGTCTAGGGCGGAGCGCCTATCATCCTCGGATGCTTCAGTATCACCCCCAAGGGTGCGCTCTCAGTCGGGCCCTTCCTCGATACAGGATATGCCCTCTGAAGGGGAACTAGTTGATTCAGATTGTGATATGGACTCGGCCTTGCCTTCAAAACTGGCTTCTGCTGTGGGCCATCTTATTAACAATATTCGTGATACCTTTAAGATTCACGATGATCCTCCTAATTCTGAAAAAAACAGTGTTTCCTTTTTTCGCCAAAAACAGACGTCTGCAGTTTTTCCCCTCCACACTGACTTCTCGTCGGTGGTTTCCAAGGCCTGGGCCCGCCCTGATGCCCGTTTTACCCCGCCTAAGAAGTTGGATATCTGTTATCCATTCCCGGCGGATTGCATTACAAACTGGGCGTCGCCACCCAAAGTCGACCCCCCGGTGGCCCATTTGGCAAAAAGCACGGCTATTCCCGTTGCTGATGGCTCTTCCTTACAATCCACTGAGGATCGCCGTATAGAGGCCATTACCAAAGGTATCTTTGCAGCCTCCGGTTCCGCCCTCCGGCCGGTCTTTGCTTCCGCTTGGGCTGGAAAAGCGGTTTCAGAGTGGGCTTCTCAGCTGGATCAGGAGCTTGAATCCGACGTCCCTATTCAGGACCTCCGTGCTCTAGCCCAACTTATCGTTCAAGCCGGCAAATTCGTCTGTGAAGCATCCCTTGATGCGGGGGCTCTCATAGCCCGTTCGTCTGCCCTGGCCGTTTCGGCCAGGAGGGAGCTTTGGTTAAAGGTTTGGACGGCGGACTCCACGTCAAAGCGGTCTCTTACTGGCCTTCCCTTTACTGGTTCTCGATTGTTCGGGACCCGCTTGGATGAAATCATATCCGAAGCCACGGGGGGGAAGAGTACGCATCTTCCTCAATCTAGGACTAGGACCACCACTCGAGGCCGCCCCACTTTTTCTCGCTTCAGGTCTTCCCGCAGGGCTCCCGCACCTCGCACCTCTTCAGGTCCATCCCCTAGCTCTGTCCAAGACAGACGTAAGAAACCTTTTTTTCGGACCCAGCCCTCCTGGCGCAAGTCACAGCCTGCTCGCCCTCCCGCAACCAAGCAGAACACTACCTGAAGGTGCGCCCCCACCCGCCCGGGTGGGGGGACGTCTCTTCCTGTTCAGGGACTTCTGGCAGGCGCACGTCTCCGACGCCTGGGCTCTCGAAGTTGTGTCTTCCGGGTACAAACTCGAGTTTACGTCCCTCCCCCCAGTTCGGTTCTTTCGCTCCCGGGTTCCCCGGGATCCCCAAGGGGCGGCCGATTTCTTTACTGCCACTCGCACCCTTCTGGACAAAGGGGTCATCGCTCCGGTTCCCATGGAAGAAAGATTCAAGGGGTTCTATTCGAACCTTTTTGTGGTCCCCAAAAAAGAAGGCTCGGTTCGTCCCATTCTGGATCTAAAACGGTTAAACCGTTTCCTTCGTCTTCAGCGATTCCGGATGGAGTCTCTCAGGTCGGTGGTGGCCTCTCTGGAAAAAGGAGAGTTCCTGGCCTCTATCGACATCCAGGACGCCTACCTTCATATTCCAATCGCTCGGTGTCATCAGTGCTTTCTGCGCTTTGCAGTGCGGTCCGACCACTACCAGTTCGTTGCTCTCCCCTTCGGGCTGGCGACGGCCCCTCGCGTTTTCACAAAGGTCCTTGCCCCTGTCCTCGCTTTACTTCGTTCCAGGGGAGTTTTTCTTCTTCCATATTTGGACGATCTCCTTATCAAGGCACCCTCTCTGTCACTGACATCCGCCAGTGTGGACCTCTCGCTACAAACCTTACGCCGGTTCGGTTGGATTATCAATCTTCCCAAATCCGCTCTTGTTCCATCCAGGCAACTGATCTTTCTAGGGATGCTGCTGGATACAGATGCAGCGGAGGTTCGGCTTCCGTCAGAGAAGCGCCAGCTCCTTCATCGGTCGGTTCGGAGCCTTCTGACCCACCGCCATCCTTCCTTCCGGTTCAGCATGCGGGTCTTGGGACAGATGGTGTCCTGTTTCGAAGCAATCCCCTACGCGCAGTATCACTCCCGCACCTTTCAGACTGCCATTCTGTCCGCATGGGACAAGTCCCAGGAAAGTCTGGATCAGCACTTTCCCCTTCCCCCCCAGGTTCGTTCCTCTCTCCTCTGGTGGTTACGGACCCCTCTCCAAGGGAAGTCCTTCCTGCCGATAACTTGGTTGGTGATTACCACCGATGCCAGTCTGCGGGGTTGGGGGGGGGTGTTTCCTCCTCGGTCTGTACAAGGCACTTGGTCTCCATCGGAGTCCAAACTACCGATCAACGTTCTGGAGCTGAGGGCGGTTCTCCTTTCACTCCGGCATTGGACTTCGCTGCTTCAGGGTCTCCCTGTTCGTGTCCAATCGGACAATGCCACGGCTGTGGCATACATAAATCATCAGGGGGGCACTCGCAGCGCGGCGGCGATGAGGGAGGTGTCTCTAATCCTTCGCTGGGCGGAAATTCATGTTCCAGCCATTTCGGCCATTTACATCCCGGGGGTGGACAATTGGGCGGCGGATTTCCTCAGCCGGACGACGATCGACCCGGGCGAGTGGTCTCTGCACCCCGACGTCTTCGAGTCTCTTTGCCTTCGTTGGGGTCGTCCGGACGTGGATCTCATGGCCTCCAGATTCAACCACAAGCTTCCCACCTTCATGGCCAGAACCAAGGATCCGGACGCTTACGGCGCGGACGCGCTCGTCCTTCCCTGGACGGAGTTCTCTCTCCTCTACGTTTTTCCGCCCCTGCCTCTTCTTCCACGAGTCCTTCGGAAGATCGCGGCGGAGGGCACGCCTGCGATCCTAATAGCCCCGGATTGGCCTCGTCGTCCTTGGTACGCCGACCTTATGTTGCTCCTGGCAGACGCCCCCTTGCCTCTGCCTCTAAGAGAAGACCTCCTCTCTCAAGGGCCGATCTTCCACCAGCATTTAGGGTCGCTACGTTTAGCGGCGTGGCTATTGAAACCGCGGTCCTAACGCGGCGGGGGTTTTCTGCTGACGTGGTCCGTACCATGATTCGTGCGCGTAAACCGGCATCGTCCAGGATTTATTACCGAACCTGGCGGGCCTATTTGAATTTCTGCGAGACCTTAGATGTTCATCCCCTTCGGTTTTCTCTCCCCACAATTTTATCCTTCTTGCAGTCTGGTCTGGACTTTGGTTTAGGTCTCAGTACCCTAAAGGGTCAGATCTCAGCGCTTTCGATCCTTTTTCAGCGACCTCTGGCTCCGCTCGGTCCAGTTAAGACTTTTCTTCAGGGGGTTGCTCACTATGCTCCCCCGTATCGCGCTCCCGTTCCATCTTGGGATCTTAATGTTGTGCTGACGGCTCTCCAATCTTCTCCTTTCGAGCCTTTGCGCAGGGTTTCCTTTCGCTTGTTGTCTTGCAAAGTTTTTTTCCTCGTTGCCATCACGTCTCTTCGGCGTGTGTCTGAATTGGCGGCACTTTCTTGCGTAGAACCCCTCTTGGTTTTTCACCAGGACAAGGTGGTTCTCCGCCCGGTTTCGGATTTCCTTCCGAAGGTGGTGTCCGCTTTTCACCTGAATGAAGATATTGTCCTTCCTTCTCTGTGCCCGTCCCCGTCTCATCCTCGGGAACGGGATCTTCACCGTCTGGATGTTGTTAGGGCTCTGAGGATCTACTTGGATGTAACTAGACCCTTTCGGCGCTCGGATTCTCTATTTGTGGTTCCGGAGGGTCCGCGCAGGGGGCTGGCGGCATCTAAAGTGTTTATTGCCCGCTTCATCAAGATGGCTATTGCTGAGGCTTACCGTGCTAAGGGCAGGGAACCGCCCCTTGGTGTTACCGCTCATTCTACCAGAGCGGTCGGGGCTTCCTGGGCTCAGCGGAATCGAGCTTCGGCTGAACAATTGTGTAAGGCGGCCACCTGGTCTTCTTTGCACACTTTCACCAAGTTCTACAAGGTGAACACTTATGCATCGGCGGATGCTGCTTTGGGCCGCCTGGTCTTGCAGGCGGCGGTGCCTTAATGCCTATGGTGCTTTAATTCATCGTGGGTTGTGGTCCCTCCCTATTTGTGGACTGCTTTTGAACGTCCCAAGGTTTCCTGTGTCCCCCAAGGAATTGGGCGAGAAAACGAGATTTTTGTATAACTTACCAGTAAAATGTCTTTCTCGCTCTTCCTTGGGGGACACAGCACCCACCCATTGTTTTGGTTGCCCTGACGGGAGTTTTGTCTTGTTGGTGTTAATTTGGTTGATCCTTGCCTTTGTTTTAACTACTTGGGCACATAACTGGTAGTCGCTCGCTCCAGGCTGAGGGTATAGCTGCTGGAGGAGGGGCTTAACAGTCTTTCACTTAGTGTCACGCCTTCTATGGAGATGAGCTATACCCAAGGTTTCCTGTGTCCCCCAAGGAAGAGCGAGAAAGAGATTTTACTGGTAAGTTATACAAAAATCTCGTTTTTGTCACCTTACATCACAAAAAGTGTAATGCCCAGCAATCAAAAAGTCATATGCACCCCAAAATAGTGCCGATCAAACCGTCATCTCGTACCAAAAAAATGGATTAGGTTAGTACAATAAAAAGGTATCCCTACATACAGCAATACTCTCGTATTTTGTAGTCTTATTTATATATACTTATTTTGTTTTTTTTCAGTAGTATGATTAAGTGGTGAAAATTATTAGTGGCACCCCCCCTCCCTAGGGTGTTCCTAGAGTCGCCACTGCACAGGCGGCACTGGATGGCACAAGTGGGGCACAAGGGGGTACTGGATGGCAAACAGGAGGTACTGGATGGCCCAAGAGGGTAATGAATGGCACAGTGAGGGCATTGGATGGCACAAGGGGCACTGTTATGGGGGCACTATGGATGTCACTGTTATGGGGGCTAAGTATAAGTGATAGGGCTCGTGCACATAACTGTATTTGTTTTGTGGTCTGCAAGTCGCGGATCCACTAAATAAGGTTACTGTCCATGTGCGATTCACATTTTTTTGCAGTCCTATTGAGTTCTATGGGTTTTAGATCTGCATTATACTGACCAGGATAGGACATATTCTATCTTTGACAGAACTGACATACGGATGTGCAAAGCACAGGGACGTCCTCAGTCTGTTTTTTACATCCGTATGTCAGTTCCAGTAAAGACAGAACATGAACATGTCCTATTCTGGTCTTCAAAATGAGGACCTCAAATCCATAGAACTCAATGGAACTGCAAAAATTGTGGATTGCAAAATGGATACGGTCGTGTGCATAAGGGTTTAGATACACAGCTCAGCAGGCAGGATCATGCAAGATAGGCTTAGATACACCACTCAGCTGGCTGTGTCATACAAAATGGGATTAGATACAATGTTTAGCAGGCTGTATCATAGAAGATGGGATTAGATACACACTTCAGCAGGCAGTATCATAGATGGGATTAGATATACACTTCAGCAGGCAGTATCATAGAAGATGGGATTAGATACACACTTCAGCAGGCAGTATTGCACACAACAGGATGTGTATCAGGCACACATAAAGAATAGGATTAGATACAGATGTGATTGGATACGCTTGCTGATTACAGCTGTTTATCACACTCTGGAGCTAGTGAGGGAAGAGCCTGCAGGCGGTCAGTGATGGGATTAGATACACAGCTCAGCAGGCTGTATCGCACAGGATAGGATTAGATACACATGTGAGGGCAGAGCCTATGGACGGTCAGTGATGGGATTTAGACACTTGGTGAGAAGTAGATTCCTGTCTGAGTGTAGAAAGACACAGGAGTTATAGATGGAGTATCTGCTGCAGGCAGAGCAGAGTGGGGGCGTGTCCAGCCTGTGACTCATCTCTGTGCAGTGCAGCCAGGCTTGTGTATCAATAAAGTTATGTATTCAACAAAACAAGAAGGGGGCAAAGTAAACAGATCTGCCAGGATAATGTGATGTCTTCTAAGGGGGAAGGAAAGCTCAGACGTTAAAAACAGGTATTGGGGCATATGTATGCATGGAGAGCGGTGTTAGGAGCACATACAAAGAATTTTGATTTTTGGACCGGACAACCTCTTAAACACACTATATTATACAAATTGTTTTTATGTTTCTCCGCAGGAGTATGAAAAGATTTCTGACTTCTTCAAAACGCAATTCAAGGTAGACTTGGTAGAAAAGGATCTGTGTGTTAAAGGATGGAATTGGGGCAGTGCAAGGTTTGGAGGTGCGACCACTTCAAAAAAATAATAATACTGCGGGAAATTTATTAAACTGTCTAAAAGAAACACTATTCTGTTGCTGATAGCAGTCAATCATAGCACAGCTTTCATTTCATAATTCTGTACTGTTATTGATTGCTGTGGACAACAACAG
This sequence comes from Bufo bufo, assembly GCF_905171765.1. Taxonomy (NCBI): domain Eukaryota; kingdom Metazoa; phylum Chordata; class Amphibia; order Anura; family Bufonidae; genus Bufo; species Bufo bufo. Next base: position 159,007,077 of record NC_053394.1, read on the forward strand.
TTTTTCCTAAAGACTATGGACAACTTTGGACGTTTTTTATGATTGCATTTCACACATTTTTTTTTTTTTTTTTTTGCAATTGGTCTTTATTAAAAAATGTCAGCCGTTTTTGAGATTAAAAATCTGTTTGTTTGCAGAGTATCATTTCTCAATCCTGTCAGCTGATGGCTCATGTGAAGCCTGATCTCAACACTTATTTAAGCCATATTCTTATCAGGTTGATGAATGTTTATGAGGTCAGGAGATCAGAGTTAAGAGCACCACATGAGCAGTCCGCTGACAAATGATACTCTTCAGACAGACTGATTTTTAACCCGTATATCTAAAAAACGTCGGAAAATTATTAAAGACCAATTGAAAAGAATAATTTTTTGCCCAAAATGAGTAAAATGCTATCATAAAAAAAAAATTGAACAGAAGATGTCCGTAGACTTTAGATTTGCCCCATTGACTTTATTTTGCCACCTCTTTTGGACTGCTTTGCTGGGTTATTATAATGTATCTGATTATTAGACGTTTAGATGCATGTACTGCCCCCCTGTTGCTGCAGTCAGTGAGTGGACGCCAGCACTGGCGATGACTTCCCAATGTTGAACACCGTATATGACCTGTGGGCAGACAAGGAAGAAAATTCTGTCTGTAAGATGTTCTCTGTGTTTTTCTTGTGTAGGACAAATACTCTCATTTGATATTGGGGAACAGCCAGCATTTGAACTCCCTCTAAGTAATGTGTCTCAGTGTACCACGGGGAAGAACGAGGTCACACTGGAGTTTCATCAGAATGATGATTCGGAGGTGTCTCTCATGGAGATTCGTTTCTATGTCCCTCCCACACAAGAAGATGGTGGGGATCCTGTAGAGGTAATGGTTTCCTTAATATGTTTTGACTTGTTTTGCAGAACATTAGTATGAATAGTCTGTGCAGACTACTTCTGACTGCCAGTGGCCCTTCAGGAGTCTCTTTAGAGGGGGCAATCCAGGTATCAGATGTGACTGTTCTCGCAGGAGAGATTTAGACTTTAGTATAGAGATTTCATCATGTCCCCTACAATCCCTTCTTACTGTGCTGCTTATTCCCATCTTTTGGCAACTCTGCTAAGTGATCGGAGCACACCTCTGTATTGCTGAGAAATATGTAGTGCAGCGTAGCTGCATATAGCTCTTAGTTGTGCCTAAATATCCAGCGTAGCCATCCAGTTATGTATAATCTTTTTTTTTATACATTTTGCACATTGTCATTATGTACATTTCTTCACTCTGCATTTAGGCTTTTGCAAAAAACGTCCTCTCCAAGGCAGATGTCATCCAGGCAACAGGCGATGCAGTTTGCATATTCCGGGAATTACAGTGCCTCACTCCCCGTGGTCGCTACGACATACGAATCTATCCCAGTTTCCTCCACCTGCATGGAAAAACCTTTGACTATAAGATACCATACACAACTGTGCTCCGACTTTTCCTTCTGCCGCATAAGGATCAGCGCCAGATGTTCTTTGTGGTAAGTCTCTTGAATTTCAGCTTTGCAGGCTAACAAGCTATAAAGAACCTGTCTGGCTAGTAGGAAGGTTTAGTGGGCTCATGTGCCATCATTCATCTACGGCTAAGAATATTGACAGTCCTTTTAAAGGCGTTGTCCGGATTCAGAGCTGAACCCGGTCATACCCATATTTTCATCCAGGCAGCCCCCCTGATGTTAGCATTCGGAGCATCTAATGCTCCCATGCGCTCCCTTGCCCTGCGCTCAAGTCGGGGGGCTGCCTGGGTGAAAATGGAGGTATGTCCGGGTTCAGCTCTGAACCCGGACAACCCCTTTAATGTTTGCACATCCAGCCTGTATCTGTCCTTTAGCAGGATGTCTTAAAAGAGAGAACATGCTGAGCTGTAGTACCAGCCACAGCCACACATGTATGGGCAGCACCGTCTTGAGTAATCATGGAGGGTCACATTGGGATCTTGCAATTTACACAGAAGGTCGTGCGTCTGGTCTAGATGAGGATCCAGAACAGGGAATATAAATCAATGTGAGAATATGGAATAGAATGTCATATTAACGTAGCATGTCGTTCTTTACTACAGATAAGTTTGGATCCTCCAATTAAGCAGGGACAGACACGGTATCACTTCTTAATCCTGCTTTTTTCAAAAGAAGAGGACATCACTTTGACCCTCAACATGAACGAGTGAGTGTTAATTATGAATGTTATAAAAGTCATATACACATTCTATTAAAGGCCAACCCTATGAGAGCCACCTAAGCGATCAGCTACCATTCAGATGGTTGAACATGTAATGTATGGGCAGACTGGGTCTGCAAGCGCTACTTTTTGTTAGCAGCACTCAGTTCTGGCACATAGAGGGCAGTCTTGGGTAGGGGACCCTGGCATATAATGTCTATATGTTCTAATATGGTAAGTGGTTATTGGCATGAGACAACCCCTTTAAAAGAATTGAACTTTGCAGCTCGACATGCACACACATATATGTACTGGAATATGCATATAACATTTTGGGGTACATTTGTATGGTGTGTGCAGTTGTAACTGATCAATGTACAGTATGCTGCACATTTAGTGATGCTGTCATTTTGTCCTTATTTTGCTTTCACTTGTAAATGTATTGCTTTCATTCTTTTGCTCCTCAGAGAAGAAGTGGAAAAGCGATTTGAAGGAAAGCTGAAGAAGAATATGTCTGGGTGTTTATATGAGATGGTTAGTCGTGTCATGAAGGCTCTTGTAAACCGCAAAATCACAGTACCTGGAAACTTCCAAGCGTAAGCTATTGAGAATTATAGACTGACCTCCTATTATCGCTGGTGGGTTGAGGGGTGGCAGAAAAAGTTGGATTTATCTATCTGGAATTCTGCATAAATCCACCATTCAGGAGCAAAGTTGTCTTGTTGGTCTCAAGGCATCCCAGAGTGCACATCATAATCTGCTAATCTTTGGTATAAAAGAGTCCTTAAACGGCAATATATACAAAAATAAATTTTGAGTACATAAATATAAAAGCATAGAGATAACAAGACACACACAAAATATGTGATGCCTCCTAGCGGACAGAGTATACATAAGCCAATGAGTACAGAGTGAGCCTGCAAGTGTCTATGTACTAAACAATTATAAAAGTGCCAAGTGCAACAAGTAAACAGACTGCAAAGGCAGGAACCAATCAAAGGTTTATGATAGCGCCCACATTAGATAAAATATATTCATATAGTATAACTACAGCTTACCCATAATGTTGCTGTCACCACAAGGAGGACCACACTCCCGACGCGCGCCCCCAGAAGAAGGTGTTTCCGCCGAAACGTGCGTCGGGGAGTGTGGTCCTCCTTGTGGTGACAGCAACATTATGGGTAAGCTGTAGTTATACTATATGAATATATTTTATCTAATGCGGGCGCTATCATAAACCTTTGATTGGTTACCCCTAGTGACCCAATGTTATCACTGGGGAAATCTAGATGCTTATTGCCGCACAAGGCAAATGTGTGGGTGCGAGCACTAATGAATCCAAAAGTAAAGATTACTATAGCTCAGTTTTTGGTCTAAAAAATATCACACATCCCACATTCCACATTATGTTGCTTTTCCAGAAGAGTTAAACTTGTCTGTGTTCTGGCCAGTAAACACGGATGAGTTTTTTTTTTAAATGATCACACATGTATGGTGTCCATGTAGAATCCATTTTAATGTGCACTCAATATCTTGAATGGGCGAGTCTTGCTCAAAACTCCGACCTGGATGGTGCATGCTGCGATTTTTCTCTGCACAGACCGACTACACTTGGACATGAACATCATCCGTCTGATTGAACTCTGGAAAAGCATCATATAACCCAGGCATCCTCAAACTGCGGCCCTCCAGATGTTGCAAAACTACAATTCCCAGCATGCCCGAACAGCCTACAGGTATCAGACTACAGCAGGGCATTGTGGGAGTTGTAGTTTTAAAACAGCTGGAGGGCCGCAGTTTGAGGATGCCTGATATAACCCAACAACCTCTTTACATTACTGGGTCCTAGGAGTGGGCCATATAAACAATATGCAATATAAACTATATTAATTTGGCCAACTATACAGATTTTGTCTATATCACCCTACCGTGATAGAACATGGCATGTGCCATGTTATCCTGAGTCGGCACAGTGGAGAAGCAGGGAGTCCCTCCTTCCCCACTGTGTGCGGCTGCCGCTGACCATCAATGAGAACAGAGAGGAGGAGGAGGGGAGGGACTGTGGTCACTGCGCCACCAATGAATATAGTTAGTGCCTGAATACAAATGTAGCCTGCGTGTGCCAGCCATATACCATACCCCTGGCCTCTATGATTGCGCGCTGCGATCCGCTGCAATTGACCCCTCAGGTGCTGCACCTGAGTGGTTAATTGCGGCGGATCACAGCGCGCAGTCATAGAGGCCGGGTATGGGATATGGCCGGCACACGCAGGCTACATTTGTATTCAGGCATTAACTATATTTACTGGTGGCGCAGTGTCCACAGTCCCTCCCTTCTACTCCCCCCTCTTCTCAGTATTCTATTAATTGCGGTCCCCCACAGTATTATAGTCATTGGTGGCAGTGGCCTCAGGGTCCCCCCCTCCTCACCCATTGGTGGCGCAGTGGCAGCTTCTGATCGGAGCCCCAGCAGTGTAATTCTGGGGCTCCGATTGGTTACCATGACAGCCAGGATGCTACTGAAGCCTTGGCTGCCATGCGCCATGGTATTCTCCCTGCTGCTGTGTGTACTATGCACAGGGCAGCAGGGAGAGTGTGAAGTCCTATTCACCCTAATAGAGCTCTATCAGGGTGAATAGACAAGGGTTCTAGCTCCTAAGAGGGGTTAATAAAAAGTAAATAAAATAAAAAGTTAAACCCCCCCCCCCCCAAAAAAAAAATTTAAATTTTAAATCACCCCTTTCCTAATTTTACATCTAAAGATATAAACACAATAAAAAAAAATTTACATATCGCCACGTCCGAAAAAGTCAGAATGATTAAAATATCAAAAATATTTCCTATGCGGTGAACGCCTTAGCAGAAAAAAAACACAAACGCAATTTACCATTTTTTGGTCACCTTGTCCCCCCAAAATAATGGTGTTTTGAAGGGGGCACCTGTGATTTGAAGGGGCTGATGGCGCTGACTTGGGAACATGGATGATGGCAATGGCATGGGGCTAGGAGTGGGCGAAATAAACGATATGGGATATATACGTTATGAATTTGGGTAACGATATAGATTTTGTCTATATCGTCCTACTGCGATAGATGATCATGGAATAATATATTGTGATATATATCGTTATCGCACATGCTTCAAATTATATCACAATATAGATTTTAGGCCATATCGCCCACCCATACTGGGTCCTCAGTCTTGTTCTGATACATGATTATATGGTCCGCCATGTTAACACTTCCTTGTTTCTTTGTCTTTTGACAGGCATTCTGGAGCTCAGTGCATCACATGCTCTTACAAAGCCAGCTCAGGGCTGTTGTATCCTCTGGAGCGGGGTTTTATATACGTGCATAAGCCACCTGTCCATATTCGTTTTGATGAGATCAATTGTGTGAACTTTGCACGTGGCACCACAACAACTCGCTCTTTTGACTTCGAAATAGAGACCAAGCAAGCATCACAATACACTTTCAGCAACATTGAAAGGTTGGTTATATGTATATGTAAGGAAGTTAGAACTGGTGTCCCTAAAGCCCAAGCCATAGTTTTGTTTTATGGCATGTTCTTTAGCCGGTTGCCTGAGTGATTAAGAATCCGAATATCAGGTTCCCTGCTTCCAGAGGTTGCGCTACATTTTTTTCCAGAAGAGTAAAAATACTCCTCTTACCAGTTATGAGGGTTATTTTTAGCTGAGGAGGAGTACAACATTTTCAGTAATTCACATACATGATATGTAGGCCTACACTTCTTAACATCTGTGTTAGAGGCTCCTTTCGGGGTCTCTGTCGCAGATTCTGTCAAAAAGACCGGACAAAAAAGCCTTGCAAGCAGCACTTTTTTGTCTCGTAAAAAGACAGGGTCCTGAATGGAAACTGAACGGATCCTATTATAGTCAGTGGATTCTGTTCAGCTTGGCTATAATAGCCTGCTGTGCATTCACTCCAGACTCTAGGCCGGGCCCACATTATAATACTCCAGTTATTGTACTACACTGTAAAATTGTCTGTTTCAGATCAAACATGTTTCAGAGGTGAACCTGTGCTCAGGACTCCTTTAGAAAACCATGAACGTTCGGCAAAAAATGTAGCCTTCAGTGGGAAAAAAAAAAAAAGGTTACAGAACAAGCGCAGGGCTTAAAAAAATTAAATGCAAAAAATCTCATTATGTGACTTGTCATATGTAGAGCTGGGGTTAGACATGAGATGGAAACTTGCCATCAGATGGACTCCCGGTTGGCTGCTCACCAGGTTTAGCTAGCAGCATCAGGCCTCATGCTCAAGGGCTTATTAGAAGTCTGTGGGTGCCCTAATACCACTCTGTGCAACTGGGGGGGGGTTGCATGGAGCTGTAATAAGCCACCTGTATATATTTTTTTTTTGCGCGCTCTTCTGTCTGTGCATATGCAGAGATATATTTTGGATTCTGTATGGTTTAGACATAAAAAAAATAATACCAAAGACAGAATGTCTCCCCAGGGGCTGAGAAACTCCAGGCAGACCTCCTGCCAAACCTTAAAAAGTAACTACACCTTTTTGACAATAGGGACATATCATAAGTGTTGATCAGCAGAGATCCCAGCTCTAAGACCCCCGGTGATCTCTAGAACGAGGAGTCTGAAGCGCTCAGCCGAGCACTGCTGAGTGCGGTAGTGAAGACCGTCACATAGAAATTCTATTGAGGCTATCTTCAGTATTGCACCCAGCAATGAGGAGAAGCAGCGCTTGGCTGAGTGCTTCAGACGGCTTGTTATACAGATTAGCGGGGATCCATTGCCCACCAAGGCCGTGGTGGTGCGCTGAATGGTCCACCAGCCCTCCCAAACCAACCAATAACAAAGCTCCTTGCTGTAAGGAGCTTTGTTATTTTTTTTTTTTTAGGCACCAGCTTGTGCTGTTCACCGCTGAAATCGTACATTTCTATTCGAAAAATAGCTCTAAAGTGGCCCATTTTGAGCCTCGGCAACGCTCCTCTGTCTTCTGTTTACATAACTGTGGAGACTTGCTACCACTGACTGTTATGTAACAGAAGACAGGAGCGTTGCTGAGGCTCAAAATGGGCCACTTTAGAGCTATTTTTCTAATAGAAATGTATGATTTCAATAATGAAAGTATATTACAAAAATAGTCAGTATCACTGCCCCTATACATTACACAAATAAAAATAGAACGGCAGTTACGCTTTAAAAAAAAAACTTAACACAAAATGATGTATAGGTGCGTCATTTTCTTGCAGGGAATGTATGAAGCGGCTTGCAAACTGAGCCCACTTCATATGCGGTGGTTGCTGGCTGTATAATACAGCTGATAACTGGCAGGAATGACTGGCAGAAGTTGAGAAAAAAGATTCACCTAATGGCGCCAAACTATTAGCGGATAAAATAGCTGTATGGTAAAATCATATGTCAATAAGTGCCCCTTACCAATAAATAGTAAGATAATCAGTATTCGGTGACCATATGGTAGAACTATCCACCATCCGGTTATGTTGTCCAATCTAATATAGCATACATAAAACCATATAAAGTGCTTTAAAAACATAAAAGACAGGGAGGGGTGCTGTGGGATAAAGCTCAAGACACCCACAACAACCTCCTCCCTGACTGATCTTATTAAAGGATTATACCAGAAGTACAGAGCATTGGACTGCCGTATATTCCATTAACCCTACGAGCGAGCCAGGCGAGGGAGGAGGTTGTTGTGGGTGTCTTGAGCTTTATCCCACAGCACCCCTCCCTGGTGAAGTGAGTGTGGTGTCTCCCACCTGTCTTTTATGTTTTTAAAGCACTTTATATGGTTTTATGTATGCTACATTAGATTGGACAACATAACCGGATGGTGGATAGTTCTACCATATGGTCACCGAATACTGATTATCTTACTATTTATTGGTAAGGGGCACTTATTGACATATGATTTTACCATACAGCTATTTTATCCGCTAATAGTTTGGCGCCATTAGGTGAATCTTTTTTCTCTATTTCCGCCAGTCATTCCTGCCAGTTATCAGCTGTATTATGGGGAAGAAAACGAAAATTGGCCCAGACCTTAAAGGGATGTTTGGGTTGTTTAAAGTGGATTGGTGATGACTATCTGCTCCCACCAATTGCGAGTAGGGGGCGCTGTACCCCATGGAGCTCCCCTGAAATGGACGGAGCAGAAAGGCTCGCCACCGCTCCAATAATTTTTATGAAGTTCCAGAGATACCTGAGCCCTGTACTTGGCTGACTCTGTAACTTCCCTAGAAATGAATGGAGCGCCAGCCCGCTTTTCCGACCAGCCGCTTCGTATATTTCAGGGGGGTCCACAGGGTAGGACCACCACCGATCTGGTGGTTATCCCCTATCCTGTAGAGAGTTGATCATTTTCTATAACCGGAATCCTCATTAAGGGGTTAATTGAGTGGGTTATTTCTGTATCTAAGACGTTTTGAGGATTTGTGTTCATCGCCTTTTTAGTTGGTATTAATGTGGTAATTCTTCTCCAGGGAGGAATATGGGAAACTTTTTGACTTTGTGAATGCAAAGAAACTAAACATCAAAAACAGAGGCTTGAAAGAGGTAAGAAGGGTTTAGCTCCGCTTCTCCTTGGTTTTTTGTCTTTCCATTTTCGTATTCATGGTTTTCTCCTCTTCTCCCTTTTCATGTTAGAAATCACAGGTCAGTACCCTCTGCCCCAGGCCCAGGTTATACATTTGCAGTGTGCATTTGAACTGTGTGTCCATACAAAGACGTGTAAGCATGGAATGTGAGGCTGAAGTAACAGGGCATCACGTAATCACATTATTATGGCAGGCGAGTGTATCCCCTGATCCGTTCCAGCTCCTGCACAGAACTCTACAAGGGAGCTGTGCAGTTAGAAGCTAGTTTTAGCTGCTTCTTCCACAGTGTCTGATAACCACGACCTGTAGATCATGTTAAAAATCCTCACACCTTAGTAAATGCAGTCCATGTTCCCTACAGTGGCTTTACCTAATTGGTCCGATCCCAAATTTCTATGCATGGTTGCATGGCTTTTGTGCAGTGTCTGTCACCTATTGAAATAACATTGTGCAAAAATATAGCTCTGTTTAGCTAATGGAGCCTGGCAAAGAAGACAGCGGACTCCTGGTTACGTATCCTCCTTCCACCCATCGCCCCAGTGACTGATGCGTTTTATCTGCCTACTGTATATACACATTAGCCTCTCAACTACTTTGCAAATTCAATAATCAGGAATGAAGATCCCTATGAACACTCGTTGCTACTTATCTGCTCTTGTAAAGGTGCAGTAGATCACGCATTGGACATGCAAAATGCTGGTTCATTGGGTGAAACTGACGTTCACGTGGACACCTAAGTCATCGTGCGATCTAAACAGCGACCTGCTGCCCATATACAATGCAGATGTATGAGGACGAGAGATAGCATCACTTGTCCTCATACTGTGGAGGTGATCGCTGCATGTAAACTCAGCTCTTCACTTCCACTGAACGAGAAGGAAATTATCAGCAAGGAATGATTCCTTCCCGGCAATCGTCTGCTCATTGGCGCAGTGCAAATGTGCCTTAAGGCCTAAACCACCCAAGTTAGAAGAGTGGAGGATTTATTTTGCGTGGTCTAATCTGTGCTTGGTTGTTCGTTCCTTACAAAATGTAACCAGTTTATATATAAGGAGCACCTTTATACCACTAGCATCCCATGGAATCGTAGAGTATCTCCTGACATCTCCATTTTAGTGACTACCTGTAGTGCCCATGGAATCACTACTCGGGATACTTTTTCGAATGAACTGGTCCACAGAATTTAAGGTCTCGTACAGCTTGACGACTAAAATGTTTTGACTGCTGGTACAAAGGGGGAGAAATGTTACTAGTCCTTAAAGGGGTTCTCTCATCTCCCCGTTACTAAGGAGAGATGAGACACCGCCCGACCACCACCTGGCTAGAAAACAGCAGAGCGCTCCAGCACTCTCTTGTTTCAGTAGCTCTCATTTCCATGCATGAGAGCTATGGACACAGTGTAGCACAGTAAACCATAATTGTGGGTTAGGGAAACGGCATAGCTTGTTTCCGTAGCTCTCATGCAAGGCTATGGGGGCTAATGAAACAGAGTGCTTCCGCCAGGAGGTAGTCGGGACTGTTTCTTATCTTGACTTAGTAACGGTGAGATGAGACAACCCCTTTTAAGGCCCAGTAAGACCTAAGGGGTTAAAATGCACTTCAGTCACCAGAGTTGTGCACCAACTATATTTACCTCACACATAAATTATAAATGTACAATACAAAAGTGACATTTTCGGGAGGGTTTTTCCAATTTTAATTTGACCGTTGGTGGGTTAATCTACTTTTATTTTGCAATCAAAATGATGATGATCTAAATAGGAGATTGGCGGTATGTGGCCTCCCCCTTAGAATTTGGTGTCCGACCGTAAGACAGTTGGCTTCAGCAGTAGCCCTCTCCCACTACTGTCTACAGTAGGACACCAGAAACCATGTCAAGCCCCTCCCCTTAACTGAACTCATCTGCCAGCCAAGAACGGAAGAGGTCAGGTGAAAACTTAAAGGGGTTCTCCGGGAATTAAGCAAATGAAAATACTTAAATATTACTTTAGTATAAAATTATTCCCAAATACATTTCATTAGCTATAATGCTTCGATTTGTCTGGGGAGCAATCATTAGGAGAAATAAAATGCCCGCAGTCCTATTAGCACACACAAAACCTGTCCTAATCAGACAGCAGGACAAGTTACTTCACAACACTGAGGTAAAGAGCTGCCTCATCCTCCTCTACTTGTCAGGGATTATGATCCTGAATACAGATGATAAGATCTTCAGCTGACTCTCTGTAGGAACGGAGACATAAAGTACAGAGAGGATGGACAGGACAGACTGTGGTAATGTGGGGCTTTGGTAATGGAGACTGCATACAAGTGATGCTGCTTATTATCTACACCCTCACTATCCTCTCTGTATTTCATGCCTCCTAATGAACTCCATTCCTACAGAGATTCATCTGAAGATCACATTAAACTGTATTCAGGATCATAATCCCTGACAAGTAAGAGAGGAAGATGGCGCAGCTCTTTAACTTGTCCTCCTGTGTAATTAGGACAGGTTTTGTGTGGACTAGTAGGTTGGCGGCCATTTTAGTAGGTTGCTCCCCTGACAAAACAAGCCGTTATAACTAATGAAAGGTATTTGGTAATATGTTTATAATGAAGTAATATTTAAGTATTTTAATTTTCTTAATTCCCGGAGAACCAACTTTCTTGGCTGATTCAGAAGCCTGCAGACAGTCCTGTAGACCGACAGACACTGCGTGGTAATTTATCTCAAGTTTACTTGTATCATTCATTCATTTAGGTTTATTACTCCGTTTAATAAGCCCATGTTCACACCTAGTGTTCGTACTGAAACCGCACCTCAGCAGTGACAAAATATGTACATTAATGCATGAGGTTTTGTAGCAGTACACTGCAGACATTAGGTTTGGTGACCTGTATGTCTTGGACTTACATGATCTTACCTCCTCTGGGGGTACATTCCCTGCAAGGGGGATGTTTTGCATATGTGTTCCTTGAACCCGTTGTGTTGCCTTCCCCATGTCTCCTCTAGGGCACGAAGCAGCCATATGATGATTATGCTGACTCTGATGATGATCAGCAGCATGATGCTTACTTGGAGAGAATGAAAGAAGAAGGGAAGATTCGGGAGAATGCAGACAGCGATGACTCTGGAGATGAGACAGGTGAGATGGAATAATAAAACCTAATGTCTTCCAAGGTGTTCTTGGGGTGTAATGTAATTTGCATGGCTCCTTTCACAATATGTTATTTTCCAACTTTTTTTTTTTCTTCAGTCATTCCTATCTATATATAAATTTCTTTGGTCGCCTTTCGGACAGCTGCCGATCAGCCACTTATTCTGTGGTTAGGGTCACAGCCTTTGTAATGGAAAGACCCCTTTTAATAAATTCATCCCGTCCTTAGGGCTTTACGCGTGCCGTAAACTGAAATCTTTGGCAGATATGGACTGGATTAGATTTCATCTATAATTTACAGCAATTATCTGACATAAATAATAATTAACGTGTCGGTCCAAGGAAGCCCATCCCCTTCCACAAAACCCCACTTTTTCAGAAAGTGCCATGACTGATGGTAAAACCCAGAATGTTGCAATTTAGCAGACAATGCTGCGCACAAAAAAATGTGCCTCATTTGCACACCAGAATACTGCCATACCGTACTGGTAAATACCCCCCATAGTACATCAGGAAGTTATATAACTGTTCACGTATACCTTGATTATGCTTTGAGGAAAAAAAATTATATTCTCTAGTATGGAACTCCGCTGTTAATACTCCATATCCAAAAAAGACTGCTTATGTTTAGAACTGTAGAACCACAACACAGTGCAATCTACAGGCAGCATGTTATGGAGCAGGACGAGCTGAGCAGATTGATATACAGGATCTTCTCAAAAAATTAGCATATTGTGATAAAGTTCATTATTTTCTGTAATGTACTGATAAACATTAGACTTTCATATATTTTAGATTCATTACACACAACTGAAGTAGTTCAAGTCTTTTCTTGTTTTAATATTGATGATTTTGGCATACAGCTCATGAAAACCCAAAATTCCTATCTCAAAAAATTTGCATATTTCATCCGACCAATAAAAGAAAAGTGTTTTTAATACAAAAAAAAGTCAACCTTCAAATAATTAAGTTCAGTTATGCACTCAATACTTGGTCGGGAATCCTTTTGCAGAAATGACTGCTTCAATGCGGCGTGGCATGGAGGCAATCAGCCTGTGGCACTGCTGAGGTGTTATGGAGGCCCAGGATGCTTCGATAGCGGCCTTAAGCTCATCCAGAGTGTTGGGTCTTGCGTCTCTCAACTTTCTCTTCCCAATATCCCACAGATTCTCTATGGGGTTCAGGTCAGGAGAGTTGGCAGGCCAATTGAGCACAGTAATACCATGGTCAGTAAACCATTTACCAGTGGTTTTGGCACTGTGAGCAGGTGCCGGGTCGTGCTGAAAAATGAAATCTTCATCTCCATAAAGCTTTTCAGCAGATGGAAGCATGAAGTGCTCCAAAATCTCCTGATAGCTAGCTGCATTGACCCTGCCCTTGATAAAACACAGTGGACCAACACCAGCAGCTGACATGGCACCCCAGACCATCACTGACTGTGGGTACTTGACACTGGACTTCAGGCATTTTGGCATTTCCCTCTCCCCAGTCTTCCTCCAGACTCTGGCACCTTGATTTCCGAATGACATGCAAAATTTGCTTTCATCCGAAAAAAGTACTTTGGACCACTGAGCAACAGTCCAGTCCTGCTTCTCTGTAGCCCAGGTCAGGCACTTCTGCCGCTGTTTCTGGTTCAAAAGTGGCTTGACCTGGGGAATGCGGCACCTGTAGCCCATTTCCTGTACACGGTGGCTCTGGATGTTTCTACTCCAGACTCAGTCCACTGCTTCCGCAGGTCCCCCAAGGTCTGGAATCGGTCCTTCTCCACAATCTTCCTCAGGGTCCGGTCACCTCTTCTCGTTGTGCAGCGTTTTCTGCCACACTTTTTCCTTCCCACAGACTTCCCACTGAGGTGCCTTGATACAGCACTCTGGGAACAGCCTATTCGTTCAGAAATTTCTTTCTGTGTCTTACCCTCTTGCTTGAGGGTGTCAATGATGGCCTTCTGGACAGCAGTCAGGTCGGCAGTCTTACCCATGATTGCGGTTTTGAGTAATGAACCAGGCTGGGAGTTTTTAAAAGCCTCAGGAATCTTTTGCAGATGTTTAGAGTTAATTAGTTGATTCAGATGATTAGGTTAATAGCTCGTTTAGAGAACCTTTTCATGATATGCTCATTTTTTGAGATAGGAATTTTGGGTTTTCATGAGCTGTATGCCAAAATCATCAATATTAACCACTTCCCATCTGGGCCATTTGCCCGCTTCCTGACCAGGCCAAATTTTGCAAAACTGACATATCTCACTTTATGTGGTAATAACTTTGGAACGCCTTTATTTATCCAAGTCATTCAGAGTTTGTTTTCTCGTGACACATTGTACTTCATGATAATCATAAATTTGAGTCAAAATATTTCACCTTTATTTATGAAAAAATCCCAAATTTACCCAAAAATTTGAAAAATTCGCAATTTTCTAAATTTCAATTTCTCTGCTTTTAAAACAGAAAGTGATACCTCATAAAATATTTATTATTTAACATTCCCCATATGTCTACTTTATGTTGGCATCATTTTGGAAATGCCATTTTATTTTTTTAGGACTTTAGAAGGCTTAGAAGTTTAGAAGCAATTCTTCAAATTTATAAGAAAATTGCCAAAACCCACTTTATAAGGACCAGTTCAGGTCTGAAGTCACCTTGTGGGGCTTACATAGTGGATACCCCCATAAATGACCCCATTGTAGAAACTACACCCCTCAAGGTATTCAAAACCGATTTTACAAACTTTGTTAACCGTTTAGGCGTTCCACAAGAATTAAAGGAAAATGGAGATCAAATTTTTAAATTTCACTTTTTTGGCAGATTTTCCATTTTAATCAATTTTTTTCTTTAACACATCGATGGTTAACAGCCAAACAAAACTCAATATTTATTACCCAGATTCTGCGGTTTACAGAAACACCCCACATGTGGTCATAAACTGCTGTATGGGCACACGGCAGGGCGCAGAAGAAAAAGGAACTCCACATGGTTTTTAGATGCCATGTCCCATTTGAAGCCCCCTGATGCACCCTTACAGTAGAAACTCCCAAGAAGTGACCCCATTTTGGAAACTAGGGGATAAGGTGCCAGTTTTATTAGTACTATTTTTGGGTACATATGATTTTTTGATCATTCATTATAACACTTTATGGGGCAAGGTGACCAAAAAATTGGTTGTTTTAGCACAGTTTCTATTTATTTATTTTTACAGCGTTCACCTGAGGGGTTCAGTCAAGTGACATTTTTATAGAGCAGATCGTTACGGACATGGCGATACCTAATATGTATACTTTTTCTCATTTATTAAAGTTTTACACAATAATAGCATTTTTGAAACAAAAAAATTATGTTTTAATGTGTCCATGTTCTGAGAGCTATAGTTTTTTTTATTTTTTGAGAGATTTTCTTATGTAGGGGCTCATTTTTTGCAGGATGAGGTGACGGTTTTATTGGTACCATTTTGTGGCACATACGCGTTTTTGATCACTTGGTGTTGCACCTTTTGTGATGCAAGGTGACAAAAATTGCTTGTTTTGACACTTCTTTTTTTTTTTTTTTTTTTTTTTTTTACGGTGTTCACCCGAGGGGTTAGGTCATGTGATATTTTTATAGAGCTGGTTTTTACGGACGCGGCAATACCTAATATGTATACTTTTTTTTATTTGTTTCACTTTAACACAATAATAGCATTTTTGAAACCAAAAAAATTATGTTTTAGTGTCTCCATGTTCTAAGAGCTATAGTTTTTTTATTTTTTGAGAGATTTTCTTATGTAGGGGCTCATTTTTTGCGGGATGAGGTGACGGTTTTATTGGTACTATTTTGTGGGACATACGCGTTTTTGATCACTTGGTGTTGCACTTTTTGTGATGCAAGGTGACAAAAATTGCTTGTTTTGACCCTTTTTTTTTTTTTTTTTTTTTTTTTTTTTTTTACGGTGTTCATCCGAGGGGTTAGGTCATGTGATATTTTTATAGAGCTGGTTTTTACGGACGCGGCAATACCTAATATGTATACTTTTTTTATTTTTTCTATTTTAAATTTTTTTTTTTCATTCCTTACTTGGGGACTTTTTTTTTTTTTTTACATGTGAAACCTTTATTTTTTTATTTTCAACCTTTTATTTTTATTTTTTTTATTTTACACTTTTCGTCCCCCATTAGGTCATACAAGACTTCTGGGGGACATTTACTTCACTTTTTTTTTTTTTTTTTTTTTCACAGTTGATTTCTCCTGTAACTGGGGCTGACATAGTAGCCCCAGTTACAGGACAAATGCACCCCTATAGAGGCTGTACATCAGCAATCCAGCGCTGTACAGCCTCAGAGCAGGGCGGATCGAGGTCTCTGAGAGACCTCACACAGCTCCTGCACACTCCGGTCACGGCGGTCACATGACCGCCGGAACAGGAAGCGCACAGCGCTTCCTTCTCTGCAGACACAGCGCTCGGTGAGCGCTGTGTCTGCAGCGATCTAGAAGGCAGGGACACCTGGGCACTGTCCCTGCCTTGTCTTAGGGTTGCCCTGCTGTCACTGACAGCGGGCAACCCGATCAGCAGCTGCACGATTAGCGTGCAGCTGCTATTTCTGAAAAGACGTTTTAAAACGTCCGTTCAGAAATAGACGTCCACCCATAGGACGTTTATATCCTATGGGCGGACGTGAAGCGGTTAAAACAAGAAAAGGCTTGAACTACTTCAGTTGTGTGTAATGAATCTAAAATATATGAAAGTCTAATGTTTATCAGTACATTACAGAAAATAATGAACTTTATCACAATATGCAAATTTTTTGAGAAGATCCTGTAGAGCTTTGTGGGGAAAGTTTCATTAAAAGGATAGGTTATCAGTATAAAAATCCTGGAAAACCCTTTTAAGACCACCCCTATATACAGCTATCATTGATGGACAGCTATCTCTGTATACACACATAAGGAATGCTATCAATCACTAAAAACACCTCCCCGTGTACAACTAAAGTCGGAGCAGAGATTTAAATGTATAAATCACAAGTTTTACTGAATCTTTTCCAACAAAACTATACATCAATCTGCTCAGCTCCTCCTGCTCTATAACATGCTGCCTGCACTGCATTTTGTGGTGACAGGTCCTCTTTAACCCCTTAGGGACGCATGACGTACCGGTACGGCATGTTTCCCGAGTCCTTAAGGACCCATGACGTACCGGTACGTCATGGGTTTAAACTGCGATTGCGGCGCGGCGGGGGTTAATCGGGACAGGATGCCTGCTGAAATCATTCAGCGGGCATCCTGTCACAAACCGCAGGTCAATTCAGACCTGCGGTTTGTGGCTTTACCTGCGGTTGTGGTGGCGATCGGGAGGTGCCATCGGGTCCCCATGCGGCTGTAGGGGGGACCCGATGGCATGGAAGGCAGCGCGATGTCTAAGGAAGGCATCGCACTGCCTTCCGGTGACGAGCCTGTGAGATTCAGCCCCCTGGATCTCACAGGCCGGAAGCTGTATGAGTAATACACACAGTATTGCTCATACAGCAAATGAATTCCAATACAGAAGTATTGGAATGCATTGTAAAGGAATATACCCCCCAAAGTTCAAGTCCCAAAGTAGGACAAAAAATAAAGTGAAAAAAAAAAAAAGTTCAAAAAATAAAGTTTCAAGTAAAAATAAACAAAAACGT
Organism: Bufo bufo; assembly: GCF_905171765.1. NCBI lineage: Eukaryota > Metazoa > Chordata > Amphibia > Anura > Bufonidae > Bufo > Bufo bufo. The sequence goes on from NC_053394.1 coordinate 159,024,629, forward strand.
TTTTTCTCCAAATAAAGTAAAAAAAAAATTGTAAATAAAATAGGGAAGAAAAAAAAGTATACATATTAATAGGTATCGCCGCGTCCGTATCGACCGGCTCTATAAACATATGACATGACCTAACCCCTCAGATGAACACCGTAAAAAATAAAAACTAATCTAAATAAACCATTTTTTTTGTCACCTTACATCACAAAAAGTACAACAGCAAGCGATCAAAAAAGCGTTTGCCCACCAAAATAATACCAATCTAACCGTCACCTCATCCCGCAAAAAATGAGCCCCTACCTGAGACAATCGCCCAAAAAATAAAAAAACTATGGCTCAGAATATGGAGACACTAAAACATCATTTTTTTTGTTTGAAAAAAGCTGTTATTGTGTAAAACTTTAAAAAAAAAAAAAAAAAGTAGACATATTTGGTATCGCCGCATTCGTATTGACCGGCTCTATAAAAATATCACATGACCTAACCTCTCAGATGAACACCATAAAAAATAAAAACTTGATAAATAAACCATTTTTTGTCACCTTACATCACAAAAAGTGTAATAGCAAGCGATCAAAAAGTCACACGCACCCCAAAATAGTGGCAATAAAACCGTCGTCTCATCCCGCAAAAATCATACCCTACCCAAGGTAATCGCCCAAAAACTGAAAAAATTATGGCTCTCAGACTATGGAAACTCTAAAACATGATTTTTTTTGCTTCAAAAATGAAAGCATTGTGTAAAACTTACATAAATAAAAAAAAATGTATACATATTAGGTATCGCCGCATCCGTGACAACCTGGTCTATAAAAATATCACATGATCTAACCTGTCAGATGAATGTTGTAAATAACAAAAAATAAAAACGGTGCCAAAACAGCTATTTCTTGTTATCTTGCCTCACAAAAAGTGTAATATAGAGCAACCAAAAATCATATGTACCCTAAACTAGTACCAACAATACTGCCACCCTATCCCGTAGTTTCTAAAATGGGGCCACTTTTTTGGAGTTTCTACTCTAGGGGTGGATCAGGAAGGCTTCAAATGGGACATGGTGTAAAAAAAAAACAGTCCAGCAAAATCTGCCTTCCAAAAACCGTATGGCATTCCTTTCCTTCTGCGCCCTGCCGTGTGCCCGTACAGCAGTTTACGACCACATATGGGGTGTTTCTGTAAACTACAGAATCAGGGCCATAAATATTGAGTTTGGTTTGGCTGTTTTCCCTTGCTTTGTAACTGGAAAAAAATTATTTAAATGGAAAATCTGCCAAAAAATTGAAATTTTGAAATTGTATCTCTATTTTCCATTAATTCTTGTAAAACACCTAAAGGGTTAACAAAGTTTGTAAAATCAGTTTTGAATACCTTGAGGGTGTAGTTTATAGAATGGGGTCATTTTTGGGTGGTTTCTATTATGTAAGCCTCGCAAAGTGACTTCAGACCTGAACTGGTCCCTAAAAATTGGGTGTTTGAAAATTTCAGAAAGATTTGCTTCTAAAGTTCTAAGCCTTGTAACATCCCCCAAAAATAAAATATCATTCCCAAAATGATCCAAACATAAAGTTGACATATGGGGAATGTAAAGTAATAACTATTTTAGGAGGTATTACTATGTATTATAGAAGTAGAGAAATTGAAACTTGGAAATTTGCAATTTTTTTTTACAAATTTTTGGTAAATTTGGTATTTTTTTATAAATAAAAATGAATTGTTTTGACTTCATTTTACCAGTGTCATGAAGTACAATATGTGACGAAAAAACAATCTCAGAATGGCCTGGATAAGTCAAAGCATTTTAAAGTTATCAGCACTTAAAGTGACACTGGTCAGATTTGCAAAAAATGGCCAAGTCCTTAAGGTGAAATAGGGCTGAGTCCTTAAGGGGTTAAAGGGGTCATCCCACAAAATGTATTTATCACCCATCCACAGAATAGGAGACAAATATTGGATCTCGGGTTCTGACTGCTGGGACCACCAAGACCGCGAGAATGAGTTTCCCGAATGGAGCAGCACAGTGCATGTTGTTCCACCGATCTATTCACTTCTTTGGGGCTTTTCTCTGAGGTAGACAGCGCTCTCAGTACCATAGACATGAATGGAGTGCTGGAACGGCATGCATACTATTCCATTCAGAGAATGGATTTGAGCCCCATTGCATGGGGTCCCAGTAGTCGCACCCTTCATGATCTGATATTTATCACTTATCCTGTGGGTAAGTGATGAATACTTTTTGTGGGATAACCCCCTATAGTCATAGCCAGCTGTGGTTAAAAACACAAATATGGCTTGAAATGTGTTTTACACATCATATTTTAATAGAGTAATAAATGTTAAAGGGGTTGTTCCTTAAAGATAACTCATCCCCTACCCACAGGATAAGGCATAGGTGTCTAATCAGTGGGGGTCTGACTGCTGGGGCCTTTTTAAATGAATTGGCAGACATATTTGCGCAAAACCGTTCCAATTAGCACAATAGGGCTGCTGGAGATAGTTGTGCACTTTTATTTGGCGATATCTGTTGGTCCCATGGAATGGATTGGAGGTCGCGCATGCGTTCTGCTGCACCATTCAGCTCTATAGGGCTGCCGGAGATGGCCATGCACTTGACTCTGCTTTCTCCGGCAGTCCCATTGAGAGGAATGCAGTGCCTGCCGACTTAATTGGCCCTATTCTTTTGATGGGTGGGTTCCCCAGCAGTCATACCTTGCCAATCCGACAGTTATTCCCTATCCTGTGGATAGAGGATACATTTTCTTAAAAGGGTTATTGGGGAATTTATTTTGATGACCTGTCTGACACCTGGGACCCTCACATGGCCTAGTTGCAGCTCAGTCCCATTCAGATCAGTCGGGCTGAGCGGCAATTCCAAGCACAGCCACTATACAATGTACGGTGCTGTGCTTGGAAAGCCACTGGGAGGCGACTGCAGTGAGCGCAGCTGCTCCCTCAAAGCGCTGATTGGCAGGACTCAGACCCCTTGCCAATGTTATAATAATAACCTATCATGAGGGATGAGCGAATTGACTTCGGATGCTTCATCCAAAGTCAATTCGCATAAAACTTTGTTTTAATACTGTACAGGGCTCCATACAGTATTAGAATGTATTGGCTCTGATGAGCCAAAGTTATTACTTCGGGAATGACTTTTTACTGTAAAAAACCTTGATACAGAACTCTGGTTCGGTTCATTGTTGCTTCTGCAGAACTGCGAGTACTCTTCCTACTTCTATGCTCAGGTTGATAGGACCCAGCATCTGCCTCTGTGTGCAGTAATCCTGGTGATTATGTGCTAGTACCACTGCTTCTATTCCCTACACAGTGTTCAAGGGGTTTTCCCACTTCTCCGTCATCCACAGGGTAGAAGATAAGTGTCTGATCAGTGGGTGTCGAATGCTGGAAACCTCGCCAGTCACAAGAAAGTGTGTTCCGTGTTCCCTTGTTTGAATGGAGCGGTGGTTGTGCATGCCTGCTCCCAGTTCTGTTGTACACCCAGGACCCCCGTTCTTGTGATCTGTGGGGTCCCAACAGTCCTGCTTATTAGGTCCTTTGTCATCAAAATAGAGAAAATGCTATATCGCCGTCTGTTATTGCCCATGATGGGTTGGTAGAAAGACAGTTATAGCTGTAACATTGGTTTTGTAGTCCACTACTTTACATTGGATGTGTTTGTGCTTGTAGATGAGTCGTTTAATCCTGGGGAGGAGGAAGATGAAGTCGCAGAAGAGTAAGTAACAAACTTAGCAGCGTTGCACCCTCATAAGCTGCATGATTTACTCTTCTTCACTATCATGCCTGTTTCTCCCACAGATTTGACAGTAATCCCTCTGCCAGTTCATCTAGTGCTGGTAGTGATGAAGAAGAGGTAGAAAAGAAGAAAAAAGTCAAGAAACCGAAAATCGTTAAAGAGAGAAAGCCAAGGAAAAAAGCTGAGGTAAAGTTATGTTTATAACTGCAATATACACTCCCCATTAAAGGGTTGTATCGCGATAGGTATCCATGTCATATTGGTAGGATATGCCACCAATGTCTGATCAGCACTGGTCCATCCAATGTTATTTCCAAAAATTGCTAAATCAAAATTGCAGCAGCACTGTGCCATTTCATCTTCTGGCTGCTCCTCCCTATTTTTGCTTCACCATTGACTGACATGGGGTCCCAGGAGAACAGATCTTTCCTAGCGCCATTTCATCCAGTGATCAGGCATTGATGCTTTTTCCACTTAAAAGGGTTGTCACAGTTTAAACTCTGGTGGCATATTGCTAGGATAAGTAATCGGATTGTTAATGTGGTCACTGTCATTTCACAGTTAGTGTACAATGACCTTTTTATACACATTTGCACTCTTTAGCACACAACCGTATTCGTACTTCAGTCCGCACGGATCAGCATAATACAGATATCTTCTGTGTACATTCATTATTTTTTTTTCTCATTCTCCTTAAAAGAAAGGACTATTCTCGTCCGCAAAAAAACACTGCTGTGTGCATGGCAGCATAGAAATGAATGGGTCATTGTGCTGTCTGCAAAAAAATGCGGATATCACACAGATGAAAAATATGGTCGTGTGCATGAGGCTAAGAAGGCCATATGTATAACAAACTCATTTAAGCATGTTTTCTTCTTTCTGTTATGGAGCCTTTGCCATATTTAGTTTAGAAAGAAAATGGACAGACTTTGTAACCCTCCACTGGTGGAGAAAAAGCAGACTGATTGCTTTGATACATGGGCTAGTTACCTACTATCTATTTCACCCTTTTAGGGTAAAAAAGCCAAAGACCCTGCTGCACCCAAACGACCAATGTCTGCATACATGCTGTGGTTGAATGCCAGTCGTGAGAAGATAAAGAGTGAGAATCCTGGCATCAGCATCACAGACCTGTCCAAAAAAGCAGGGGAGATTTGGAAAGGCATGGGCAAGGACAAAAAAGAGGTAAGAAAGCCTTGATGCAGCTAAAAATGGAGATTTAATTATATCCTAGCTGCCGTTGCCAGTTCTGCTTACAATGCTGTTTGTTCTACCAGGAATGGGATCGTAAAGCAGAGGAAGCCAAGCGGGATTATGAGAAGGCCATGAAAGAATATAAAGAGAGCGCGCCATCTGACGCACCCAAAAAGTGAGCAAGCATGCGTGTTGCAGCTCAGCAGTCACCTTTTTTGCGTTCACTTCTAGTTTCCAACTGACTGTTTGTTTCGTTGAAGGGATAAGAAGACAAAAACTGAAAAGAAGACAGCAGTAAAGCCCGAGAAGGGGAAACCTGGAAAATCTGCTTCTCCTGTAAAAACTCCAGTCAAGACCAACACCGTTAAGAGCAAAGAATTTGTGTCCAGCGATGAAAGCTCTTCTGATGAAAGCACACACAAAAAGGTACGCTCAAACGCAGCCTCCCACTCGCCTCTATCCCCTCCCCCCATGGACTGTCTCTTTTAATGTCTTGTTCAATTTTCTTTTTTGTTCAGGAATCAGAAGATGAAGAGATGGCAAGTACCCCGCCAAGTTCAAATGAGTCGGGTTCTGACTAACTGGCTGCTGGATTTACCCTAACTGTATAGAAGGATAGATTTTGTGCGCATATCAGTGTTTGGCTGGAAGAGTCTTCTGAGTTTTTTTTTTTTTTTAATTTTTATTCCATTTCCTCTGCCCAGGGCTTAAAGAGAAATGTGTACATTTTCAGGACATGATTGATGCTTTTGACATATGCTTGTTCCCTGAAGAGAAATCTCCTCATCTCTAAATATCAGATTTGTGGTGTTTTTTTTCCTTTCTGTTCTCCGTTTTGTAATAAAATATTTTCTTGAGTCTCTTTCCTGTTCTTGGATGTATCATTTTGTGAGTACTGTAGACCTAATCACTAATTTAATTGCATTGCCGTCGCATACCACCTTACCATTGAGCACTTATAAGACGCCTCTTGGAATCTTAAGTGTATATAATCTAATTAAAGGGCCATGAGTAGAGTCTCTAGTGTGCACGTAAAGTGCAAGGAAGGCGTAAGCATGAAAATAAAGATAATCCTACTTCGCTCATCTGGCCTGGGATGCAAAGTAGCTGTGCATAGGCATGTGTTTGAGCATTTGTGCGCTGAGCGTCTATTGTGTAGTGGTTGCTGCTCACTTCCAGGAATACGCGTGTGGCCTTTCCTCTTGAAATGGTAACCAATTTGGCCGTCATTTAAGAGCACTTGCAGTAAACAAATTTGTGAGAGTGGTCTGTCACTAGGAGATGAAATGAGAAAAAATGTTGATGTGTTAATAATTATGAGTGGCTTTGGCTCAAAGAAAGTATTGATGTGTTAATGATAGCGCTGGGGTTTCCCTCTGGGCAGGAAACTTTTTGTACTAATTGAGGATTGGGAAGTAATGTGTTGGAGCCGAGAAGAAGGGAGGGTGTGAAGGTGGATGCAGACATACTGTCTTATGCACAGCATACAGACACAGATAATTAACCCCGTCGCCTCTGCAATGTGCCATTATGTTAAAGCAGATATGTGGTTAATGCCAGCTGTCATAATAGTAGTCAATTGTGGATACCAGCTGTATTATATAGTTAACCCCCCTGCGCGCGCGCTCTAATGGCTGGGATTGGTGATAACGCAGATCCTGGTCATTTAGCCTCTTAGGTACGGTGATCACCATTTAAGTGATTAGACAGGGGGCTCTATCTGTCTCCCCATCAGCATGCCTGTGACACAATCGCAGGATTGTTTTTTTTTTTTTTTTTTTTTTTTTTTTTAAATGATCTTTATGGGGGTGGGGGATGTAAAAACCATATTTGACATCGAGGCATTTGTAACAACCTGAACTAAAAAGTTGTAACACAAGAAGAATAAAGAGGAAAAACCACCCCTTTTATTATTGTGCAAAACTACTGTAGTAAAACACAAACAGTATATAAATGTATGGCTGCAAGTATGTTCATAGGACAAACTGTTGAAAATTTTTAATAGAAGCCAATTACAAAAAATATTTCTTGCTAACACAAGCATTTCAATAAAAATAAATAATGCCTCCTAAGATGTCCATAGTGTTTAAGGGGTTAAACAGTCCTTGCTGCCCTGTGCATGTCTTGCTGCCTGACTACTGAAAGGTAAAGAAGTGTTTTCACCTCTGCCCCATTTTTCTACTCTGACTGGTGGTTACTTGGTTCTAGATTGCACATTTTTGCTCTTTTTAGTTTTTAGGTTTTTATGTAAAAATTAGAATATCGTGCAAAGTTCATTTATTTCAGTAATGCACCTTAAAATGTGAAACTAACATATGAGATAGACTCATTACATGCAAAGCGAGATATTTCAAGCCTTTATTTGTTATAATTTGGATGATTATGGCTTGCTTATAGCTTATAAAACCCCAAAGTCACAATTTTGAGGTACCCTTTGCTCAGGGGGATATGGATTAGCTAGCTGACTGGAGTGTGACACTTTGAGCCTAGAATATTGAACCTTTTCACAAAAACAAGATTTTTGTGAAACACCTGTAAAATCTCTTTCTCGTGGGGTTCATTGGGGGACACAGGACCGTGGGTATAGCTTGCTGCTGCCACTAGGAGGCGACACTAGGCTGAAAAGTGATCACTCCTCCCCTGCAGGCTATACCCCCTCCAGCCTGGAGAGAGCATATCAGTTTGTGCCCAAGCCATAGGAGTAGCAGAAAATAACCATACGGTAAACAACCAACAACTGACCAACGCCAGTCGGATCAAACCAGAACTGGGGCCATACTGGCTCCACAACCGCCAACAATCACAGCAAACAGAAATTACTGTGTCCCCCAATGAACCCCGCGAGAAAGATTTTACAGGTGAGTTTCACAAAAATCTTGTTTTCTCGCTGGTATCATTGGGGGACACAGGACCGTGGGATGTCCTAAAGCAGTCCACGGGGAGGGAACAAATCACATGCCCATGGAGAAAAAACGCCCTCGAAGATGCGTAACTCACTGCCGCCTGCAAGAATTTGCTGCCTGGAACAGTATCCGCCGTTGCCTAGGAAGGCACCCGGTAAGACTTGATGAACGTGCGCCCGGAAGACCAAGATATTGCCTTCCACACTGGAAGCTACTGCATGAAGGAGATGGACCCGAGAAGCGCCGACCACTGGTCGGGGGGGCCAAGACTCAGCTGGGCGTTGCCTACCTGAGGGCGGAATGCCCGAGCAACTGTTGAACGGATCTATCTGGAAAACATCCTTTGGAGGCCGTATCCTTGACAAGGACCCCAGGATAAGAATTGGTAGAAGTCCGTAGGGCTGTAAGCGCTAGACAAGGACAAGCAAGCTCAGAGGCCAAATCACATGGCTGATGGAGAGCTCGGTCCGTGTACTACGAGGGAGAAAGAAGAGAAACCCATGTCTGTGGGGTGTGGAAAGGCGACCACCTTCTGCGAAAAAAAAGAGGATCCTGGACGGAATACTGCCCTATGTTCATACTTAAAGAAAAAAATACGTACAAGAAACCCGTATCAACTCAGAGAAAAAAATTCAAAATAATAACGCCACCAAACAGCTGGCTCCTGGCTGCAGCTGTGTTAGTAGAACTAAAAGGCCAAGTCCGTAGGATTCACCTCTGGTCCAGAGAACGCCCCCTAGGGAGCGGAATATTGGTAGACCAACGCCCTTATAGCCATAGAGGCTGGTGGTGAGATTTCTAGTGAGAGAAGCTGCCTGAGAATCACTAAGAAACAAACGCCTGAGCCAGGCGTGCCCCACTGCAGGCCAAAGTATCAATACCACACGGGAAAGGTAAAGTAAAGCCAATGTGAGCACAGCTAGTGATGGGAAGCCCCGTCAGTGAGCATATTTCAACAAAGCGGCAACGCTGCCTGGAAGGGCAGATGAGTGGAACAAAGATGAGAGAAATACTCTTGCCGGTTGAAGTTCGACTACACTCCACCCGTTTTGGGAAGGCTCTCAGTCCACCCCTGGAATGAGCAGTGAAAGAACAACCACCATTGGCTTGAGCTGACGTAGATATCACTGACATCTGAAGAGAGGTAGCACCAATGGCGTTACAGTATGACTACTAGAATCCAGGTCCCGCTTAGAACGGCAATCTAGTGTTGACGAGTGCCGTAGGGACTGATCTACCCAGTAGAACGCACTCAAAAGGTAGGTGCTGATCAGCCATGGTAACTACACCATCGCCACACCCGAGCCGACAACAGAAGGACAACAGTTAATAATAATAATAATAATAATGATGTCTTTATTGGTCACATACAATACTCTGTGATGCGTTTCGGCTCACATCAAGAGCCTTTCTCAAACATATGGATATGGATTAGATGTGGCAGGAGGACACCAGTTGTCAGAGCCACGGACACTTATTGGTAGTAAACCAGAAAGAGGCCAGAACTAAAGCCCATTCCCATGTGAGACTGGAGCTCTACAGCGTCTAGTGGTGATGCAATACTCCGCCTGAAGGGAAGGCCCTACAAGGGAAGCCCCAAGAGTAATGCTCACGTCATACTCTAGCCGAGGAGTAGGCCACACCGTAGAGGTCACTGATTCTCGTGTTAGAGGAATCCGTTGCCTGACGAAAGAACTGTGCAGAAGGAACCTTAGCATGTAATGGTGACTCAAACACCCCTCGTGCGGTAGGGGTTACCGCATGCTCCGCCAGCGTGGACATGAGGGGAAGGCCTGAGGACATCCAGTAGAAGTTCTGGTATTAAGCTGGCCCAGTTAGTAGAGCTAACCTTAAACCCTCCACCTGACAAGGGCGCTGAACAGGAGCAACTGCCGAATTAGTACCAGGGTAGAACCCCTACCTGAGGGGGGCTGTCTCGCTACAGCGATTAGGAGCATCTAGCCCTAGCGTGAAGACTACCCTGCGAAGGAGAAGTTGTTGTAGTAGCCACTGCAGATTGCCAGCATAACGCCCTCACCTAGATAAGGATGAGTGGTGGACGAAGCATCCGGAGTCAGTGGAATATTCTGCTTGCTGGATCTTGACCACAGTACTCTGTGCAGTGTGACTGACCTGAACGGTGGAGGCTCATGGGGATGGGGAGTCTCTAGGACACATAAGGCTGGGTGACACCCCTGAGAGCACAAAGGCCGACATTTTTGTGTCTCCAAAAAGTGCATGAAGAAAAGAGGGATACAATATGGGAGTATCCATAGTATCCAGTGGCAGTATCCATATGCCACTAGATGAGAATATCAGGCACCAGCGGTACCGACTGTAGCCACGGACCACCTGTGAAGGAAACCAAGGCCTCTAGAGTCGTGGCGTAGCTGAAATACAGCATGCAAAGATGCATAAGTGATTCCCCCGTTACTGGATCGTTTGTAGAGGGTAATTCCATAGGAAGTATGTGATGGCAAATGGGAGATGGAATAGTAACCAACGGAAGCGCAATCCCCCGGTTAGGGAAGGGGGTAGCGTGATAGTCAGACCCGCAATCTGCGGAAGTGTAATTACACACTCAATGGAAGGGGAAAAATCTACGGCAAGCACTGCGCCCAGTGGGAGTGCAAACGCTTTACCTATGATCGGGAGTAACATATCCAGTAAGTACTGTAACCCGAGGTAGTGCAAATACATCACCCATCGAAGGGGGTAACGCCCCTAGCAGGAACTTGCATATGACGAGTTCTGTACTCTGTGGGAAGTGCCATCATCCCACCCCAGAAAGGGTGTAATGCGTACGTAAACACTGCGACAGCAGTGAGAATGCCATAATGCCACCTATGCAAAAGGTTAATGTATGCTGACGATACTGAGCCCAGTGGAACTTCAATTCCACCACTCACAGAACGAGGGCACCTATGGCTGGCATTGAAGCCAATGCTAGTGAGGTCAGTCCACCTCAGGAAGGAGGTAATACCCAAATTAAGCACTGTATCTAGTAGAAGTGTAAATAGTGCCTAAGGAAAGGGTTAATGCATACACCAGAACCGGTTAGCATGGACGTAATCTACGAAAAATAATCCGGATTCATGTCAGAGTCCGAATAACTGTCCTGCTTCGGCCCGCTTGTGCGCAGTTCCACCTCTCAGCCTCTAGCCCATGGCTGTTGCAGGCTGTGGCGGTGTTGATATAAGAACCAAACTACCCGGAGGTGGAATGGAACTAAAGGTCTGCTTACCGATTGCGCAGACGGTGCTCTATTAACCAAACGACCCAGGAGGGTGGATTGGGAACTTCCAGAGGTCCTCCGCTGAGTTGCGCAGTAGGAGAAACTCAAACAGACGCCCCCGGAGGGTGGATAGGAAGTTTCAGTTGTCCTCAACTGGATTTGCACAGTTGTAGTATTATTAACCAACCGGCCTCAGAGGGCGGATTGGGATCCTCCAGATGTACCCCACTGGACTTTGCAGTTGGAGCATTATCAACCAAACGGCCCGGAGGGCGGATTGGGGACTCTTCGGATGTACTCCACTGGATTTACGTAGTTGGAGCATTATCAACCCAACGGCCCAGAGGGCGGATTGGGGACTCTTCGGATGTACTCCACTGGATTTACGCAGTTGGAGCATTATCAACTCAACGGCCCAGAGGGCGGAATGGGAATCCCTCAGATGTACTCCACTGGATTTGCGCAGTTGGAGCATAATCAACCAACCGGCCTCAGAGGGCGGATTGGGATCCTCCAGATGTACCCCACTGGATTCACGCAGTTGGAGCAGTATCAACCAAACGGCCCAGAGGGCGGAATGGGAATCCCTCAGATGTACTCCACTGGATTTGCGCAGTTGGAGCATAATCAACCAAACGGCCTCAGAGGGCGGATTGGGATCCTCTAGATGCATTCCATTGGATTTTGTGGGCTGAGGAGGGCAGGATCTGTATGCGCATAATTATTATTATTTTTTTTGGTGAGGACCTAGCCTCATATGGAGAGGAGGTCAGGAAGGGCTGTATACTGCAATATTAAGGAACATTGTGCCTGCAGATAGAAACCTAGAGTAAACAGGGGCCTGAAAAAGGTGGCTGTGCAGGAAGGGTTAACCAGCCTCCCGGGGAGATTCGCGCTAGAAAAAAAGGATCAGCCCCCCAATACCGGAGGGAGGAAGTTCTGGCCTAGAAGGCCACAAAGCCGGAGACTAAATTATCACGCCGGCCGACCGGGACTCACCGCTAGTCAGCACAGAGCGTACCTGGATCGATGTCCGGAATGCGGTCGCCTGTGTCCACTGACCGCGTAAGCCCATCGGAGGAGTAAATTAGCGTGGCCGGAGGGAAAAGAAATAAATAAAACGGTAGGCCCGAATAAAGCCGGGGCCTAGATTTTGCGGCGTCCGGCCGAGTAGGGGATCCGTTCTGCCTGCTCTCCTGGGACGGTTTAGCGGGCTCCTGAAAAGGAGCCGCCTAGAAGATGCGTCGCTTGGCCGACCGGGAAGCCCACCCGGTCGGTCGGAGAGCGGGGGGACCGGAATAGGGCGCAGAAGTGAGATGGGAAGGGGTGAAAATAAGATGCCGCCGCCGTGGAATGGGATTAACCCTTTCTACTGAGGTGAGATGGGCGACGGGTGGAGGATTCGTTACCCCCTCAAGAAGGGGCCATGTGAGGGGGACAGGGAGGGACAGTAAAACTCACCTGTCTTCATCTGTGTTCTCCACCCTTATTCTTGTACCAGCAGGGCCACCCCACGACCGCTGGCACCAGGCATCAGGGGTCCAGGTAGAGAAGGGCTGGAGAGGAGGAGGAAGCAGGGGAGCGAGGCTGTCCTGGTCCGCTTTGCCTTCTTGGGGAAGGCAGGGCGGTGGAGCAGGCAACACCGGCCAGCCTCCCAGGGAGACAGAGACGCATGCGAATCTGTGCCCCTTAACCTAAAGAAATAAAATAAAAACAAAATTGTAAAAGAGCCACCCTGCTAAGCAGGGAGGTCTGCCTCCTACGACACTAAGCTAAAAACTGATATGCTCTCTCCAGGCTGGAGGGGTATAGCCTGCAGGGGAGGAGTTATCACTTTTCAGCCTATTGTCGCCTCCTAGTGGCAGCAGCAAGCTATACCCACGGTCCTGTGTCCCCCAATGATACCAGCGAGAAATTCAAATTTTAAGCTGCATTAAAGGGATTCTGTCGCCTCGTTTTAGCCTATAGAGCTGCGAACATGCACGGTTAGATGGCCGCTAGCATGTCCGCAATATACCTGTCCCATAGCGCGGTGTGCTTTTATTGTGTTTAAAAAATGATTTTATAGGTATGTAAATCAGCCTGGTAAGGAGCCCAAGGGGCTGCACTAACCTTGGAGCCCAGCCACGCCCCTATGAAGGAGCCCAGCACCGCCTGCGTCCTCCGAATCTCCTCCTTGCTCACAGTTAGATCGCCATAATCTTGCGATGCGTGAGCTCGCGCATGCGCAGTGCTGGCAAAGTGTTCCTTCCCTGTGCTGGCATCAGCCTCAGGGAAGGAACTGCACATGTGCGAGCTCGCGCATCGCGAGATTACGGCGATCTAACTTTGTGAGCAAGGAGTAGATTCAGAGGACGCAGGCCATGCTGGGCTCCTTCATAGGGGGCGTGGCTGGGCTCCAAGAAGGTTAGTACAGCCCCTTGGGCTCCTTACTAGGCTAATTTACATACCTATAAAATAATTTTTTATACACAATAAAAGCACACAGCGCTATAGGACTGGTATATTGCGGACATTCTAGCGGCCATCTAGCCGTGCATGTCCGCAGCTCTATAGGCTAAAACGAGGTGACAGAATACCTTTAATGCAATTCCTTTTCATTTGCATTACTGAAATAAATGGACTTTTGCACGATATTCACATTTTTCGTGTTTCACCTGTACATGTAGCCATATAGATATTGAGTGCATTCACAACAGTTTGTTGCAGGAGTTTCTGCAGCTGTCCATTTATCTAAATGGGGCCTACAGCAATCCATGCCCTTGATCCAGAAGCTACTTCTGCAACTAATTGTCAGCTGGATATATTTAAAAAAAAGTATATCGGCAATTTTGAGACCTCAACATGGCTGGCAGCATTCTATAGATGAACAGGAGGGAAGAGCAGTATATACACACCCAGAATGATGGTTATCAAGGGCGCAGAGAAATCATAAGTTTTCATCCATTAGCACCACAACTGCAAGACGTAATCCCATCATGTTCTGTGCACTGAACACGAGCAGACTGGCTGCTGGGCACTTCTTTGATTTCTTGTTTATGCAACCTGCATAACCATCACTCCGCTACTCTCCCCATCTCCCATAGAGTGCTGTCAGCAGCTTTGAGAAAAACGGTTAACAGAAAAAAAGGAGAGCGATAAAAAAAAACAGCACACCATGATGGTGAGTGTAGAAACAAGGATATGTCCACGCCTGTGTGAAAATACAGCCAAAAAGTTTTCTGCCGATTGTGCTGTGGATTCAAGGCAACAAACGCATGTTCAGTATTTCATGTGGTTTGTAGCTCAGAAATGGCTGTGGATTTCACCCTCTCTGCATGTCAATTTAAACCGCAAATTTTTTATTCCTGTTTATCTACAACACTGTGGATTTGCAGCACGAAAATCGGCAACAGTAACTCCACGGCATGTGCGGACCATCTGAGGCTGCATTATATATAGGTTTGTGTAAGATGAGTAAACTCAACATACAGAAGTTTAGAGGATGCCCTGTATTAACAGGCAAAAGAATAAAACATTTAGGGTCCATTCATACATCCGTGTGTTTTGCGGATCCACAATACACGGACACCGGCAATGTTCGTTCCGCACTTTGTGGACCGCACATCGCCGCCACTTAATAGAAATGCCTCTTCTTGTCCGCAATTGCAGACAAGAATAGGACATGTTCTCTTTTTTTCTGGATCGGAATTGCGGACCCGGAAGTGTGGCTCTGCCTTCCCGTATCCGGGCCACACATTGTGCGCCCCATAGAAATAAATGGGTCTGCAATTCTGTTCCGCAAAATGTGGAACGGAATTGCGGACGTGTGAATGGAGCCTTAGAGTATCACTTTAAGTTAATTTGGCAATAAACTGCAAAATGGGAGCAAAACTGAAAGTGTGTATATATTTTTGTTCAGTGTATATCAGTACATTGTGAATGTGATGAAAACATGAGGTATGAATGTTGAATTCCTTAAAACAGTGTTCCTCAACTCCAATCCTCAGGGCCCACCTACCTGTCATGTTTTCAGGATTTCCATAGCATTGAGCAGGTGATGTAATTAGTGTCAATATGTCAGGACTTACCACAGGTATTTATTATATGGCATATTCTCAAATATGACCGGCAGGTGGGCCCTGAGGACTGGCGTTGAGGAACACTGCCTTAAAAGATGTAAAAGGACATAAATCCATGCAACTCATTTATTCCTGATCTGAGTGTGTCACAGGTTGTCATGAGCTTGTACTCCCAGACTTACCCTGTCCTTAGATTTGAAATTCCGTTTTAATGTCTGTGATGATGTTGTCATAGCTGCAAAAATGTTTTTGTACAGGCAGATCTTTCCTTCTTTTATCGTGTGAAAATAAGAGTTCATTTTTGCTCTAAGCTTTGATCAATTTCACCTAGAGACCCCCAGTAGAACATTAGTACATATAATCAAGTTGACTACATTTGGCGTGGGGCAAGTGAAGGTACCTGGGAGTGGATAATGTAGTACCGTTGTGTATTGGAAATCTATACCTTATTAGTGGTCATTATATATGCAAATGTTCTTGTTAGAGAGGGAAGTAAGCTTCTGACAATGTTTCTGAGATTAAGGGACTGGGGGTTCTGGAAATATTGATTTCAAACTGTCATCTTTTTGTAGCATTGGATTTATTCTCCGAGCAGCCCTCTTCAGAATCTCCAGATTTCGGTTGTAGGTGACTGCTAGAGGTACCCAATGGTTTTCTTGTTTTGTTTTGTATTGTAGAGCTTACTTCTTGGTAATCTGGTGACAACTTGGTTTTCCACTGTAGTTAGATGGTATCGCTGCCCTTGATGCTGTAGAAGACATGTAAAAGGTCATTCCTCAGTCTCTCAGAAGTGCTGTAGCAAAGGTTCTGTGCATAGCGAGTATTGTAGGTATGAAACGTAGTTGTGAATCTACTTGCAGTAACACTCCTGAATGGAATCAAAATGTAGCAGCCGTGTGAGAGTGCTTAACCGCCCAAAAGCACTAAATAAATGTGTAAACCAACCACTAAATAATTGAGCACACTGTGTTTACAAAATGAAACTTCAACAATGAATCTAGTGAACTAAGCTTAAAGGGTTTCTATCACTTCATATGACATAATTAGCTGGCAGACACTAGCGATCTGCTAGTGTCTGCTCTGGCCAACCATCCTACTATAATCACTTGTGGGGCAGCGGTTTTGCTAAAAAACTAACTTTTATAAATATGCTAATGAGCCTCTAGGTGCTATGTGGGCGTCATTAGCACCTAGAGGCTCCGTCTACCTTCATACACAGCGGCCGCCCAGCACGTCCCTCCAGCCCGCCCATGTCCTCCTCCGTGTGACGCAGCGGACGAATTCTCGCGCATGCGCCGTGCGCGGCTGTATTCGGCGCATTAGAGATGTCTGAGCTCGGAGCGGTCAGACATTCAATGCGCATGCGCCGAATACAGCCGCGCATGCGCGAGAATTCGTCCGCTGCGTCACACGGAGGAGGACATGGGCGGGCTGGAGGGACGTGCTGGGCGGCCGCTGTGTATGAAGGTAGACGGAGCCTCTAGGTGCTAATGACGCCCACATAGCACCTAAAGGCTCATTAGCATTTTTATAAAAGTTAGTTTTTTAGCAAAACCGTTGCCCCACAAGTGATTATAGTAGGATGGTTGGCCAGAGCAGACACTAGCAGATCGCTAGTGTCTGCCAGCTAATTATGTCATATGAAGTGATAGAAACCCTTTAATAAGCAGTGCCCTTATAATAAAAGGATAAAGTAGGTCTAGGAACTCATATGATGATTAGATCTCCAGAACTGCAGGTATGGTGCTCTGAGCTGTATTTGGTTGTGCTCTTGTAACCCTGATGGAGAACGTTATTCATCCGAAACATATCAGAAGTAATGCATTCCTGCTATCTACGAGGGGTGTTCAATAAGTTATCTACCTGAATATGAAAACAACATTTAATTTACTACTTTTCAATGTAATCCCCCTTGCCTTCAACACACTTAACTTTATTCCACTTTGCCTCCAGTGATCGGAGGCCCTCAGAATAGAAAGAGACTTCTTGCTGCTGCAGGAACCCTGTTACCGCCTCTTTGACTGCATTCCCACACAGAAATTTCATCAGCTTCCGAAAGAAAAAGTAATCCCTGGGAGCCAGGTCTTGGACTGTAGGGTGGATGATTAAGCTCCATGAAGCCACATTCCCAGATAATAGCTCGAGATTTGTGAGCTGGTGCATTGTCATGAAGCAGCAACACGCCTGCCGACACCTTCCCACAGCATTTGTCTTTGACTGCCTTCATTGTTGAAGCAGTAATTGTGTGTGGCATGAATTCTATTAATAAAATGCCTTCTGTATGCCAAAGAACTGCTGAAAACAAAATTTCCCCTCACCCATGACGGCACCCCATGCGACCAGGGACCTCCCATCCGGGACAGGAAACCTGAGAAGATAAAAGGTTCACACTCCCACCAAGCACCAGTTCAGGTTTCCTGTCCTCCGGATAGGAGGTTCCTGGGAAGTTCTTAAGGATGGTTCTCACCTGCAGCTGGGGGGAGGCCCAGGTTCTGATCCGGTAGGTGGCCTCCCCAAGGCGGCTGAAGGCTCTCAGGGGCCGCTGCCTATAGTCTGCCTTTCCCCCGCATTCCGGCGCCGATCCCGAGGGAGCCGATGTGGCCGTGTTCAGGCGGCTTCCCTCATGCTGTTCGGCGTCTGTGCCTGGCTTCCTGTTGGCGTCAGGGAGGCGTCTGCGCATGCGCGCGCTTCTGGCGCATGGGGGCAGGGATTAACCAGGAAGTAGGGAAAAGCACCGGAATAGCCTAGGCGCGTCTTTTAAAATATAAATGTGGCTGCGGGGGGAATCCAGCCAGCTGATGTAGCACACAGTGCTGTGCTAAAGAGGCTCTTTTTCCAGCAAAAATGTCTGAGCCAGTAGATGGACACGCTGAACCCCTGGAACCCTCGAGGTCTGCCAGTCCGGTACCAGTCCTGAGGAGTGGGGACAAAAGATCAGGGGTGAGGTGGATCTTTTTTTTTTTATTAATGGGGTGTTTGTTTGGTTGTTGTAGGTTGCAAAGACCCCCAAAAAAGCGGCTTCAAAAACAAAACATAAGAAGTGTGCAGGATGTAGAGTGGCCTTGGCATCCTCTTATTCTAAACCATTATGCACGCCGTGTATTGATAAGTTGGTGGCGGAGGAATCTCAGAGCCTCTCCAAAAATGTGAGGTCCTTAATAAGATCCAAGGTCAGGGCCTCCTTAAAGTCTTTGAATAAAGGCCGCCATAGGTCACCAGAGAAGTCCCCGGAGAGGGATTCTGATATAGACCTCTCCGACGTGGAGGAAAGAGAAGCGGGTCAGTTATTTTCTAACGACGCTACATCGTCAGAAGATGAGGAAGCAGGGAGTTCCTTTTTTTCACCTGAAGACACCCAAAACCTAGCAACTGGAAGATGTGAAACAGGCTAAGTCAACAACAGATCTAGCTTTTCAGGGGTTAGGCCCCAGGAAGCATAGGGTTTTCACCATTCACGAAAACATCCAAGCATTAATTAGAAAGGAATGAAAAAATCCTGATAGGAATTTTTTTATCCCAAATTCAGTTAAAAGGAAATATCCCTTTGATGAGAAAGTAGCAGCTATTTGGGACAAGGCCCCTACAGTAGACGCCCCGGTAGCAAAGATCGCCAAGATGTCTGCTCTACCGTTTACTCTCCTCTACCGTTTATTTAAAGAAGGCGTGGGAATCGACCTCTGCTTGCCTGAGACCTGCTGTCGCAGCATCATGGGTTTCAAGCATATCTGGTTGGAACAGTTAGAACAGCATCTCAGTGAAAAAAAGCCAAGAGAGGAAGTTTTGGCCTCCCTTCCTACCTTTTTTAAGGCCGCCGACTTTCTAGCAGATGCCTCCACGGATATGATTAGGTTTTCGGCCAGATCATCCGCCATGTCCAATGCGGCTAGGAGAGCGATCTGGCTGAAATCCTGGAAAGCAGATCAGGGCTCGAAGGCCAGACTGTGCTCCATCCCTTGTGAGGGTGACAGGCTTTTTGGGTCATCTCTTGACGACATACTTGAAAAAGCCTCAGACAAAAAGAAGGGCTTTCCGGTTTCTCAACGCCCCCCCTTTTTTCGTAGATACCAGAATAAAAAACAAAGGGGTAGACAGTATGACAGAAGGGAAAAGGATAGATTTCCTAAAAAATCAGGCGGTTTCCTTTTTAAGCCCCAGGACCCAGGACCTAAGGATAAGCAATGACGCCGAATCCCAGGTAGGGGGAAGATTATCTCTTTTTCTCCCAGCCTGGAAAACGGTAACCAAAAACGGTTGGATCTTGGGAGGGATTGGAGAAGGGTTCCGGTTGGATTTTCTGACCCGTCCCCGGGATTCATTCGTTCAGACAGACTGCCCCAAGGATCAGATCAAAAGACAGGCCTTAGACTCGGAGGTGTTGCTTCTTCTACGAAAGGGGGTAGTAGTCCCGGTTCCACAGGCAGGGATTTTACTCTCCTCTTTTTTTTGTGAAAAAACCCAATGGCTCCTTCCGAGTAATCCTAAACTTAAAGAAACTAAACAGGTTCTTCAAATACAAGAAGTTGCGCATGGAGACCATAATATCAACCATAGATCTCCTAGCAAGAGATTGCTGGATGGCGACTCTGGACTTAGAGGACGCATATTACCATGTGCCAATTCATGTGTCCTCCCAAAAAATTTTAAGGACAGCCGTCTGGGTCCAAGGAGAGTGTCTACACCTGCAGTAAAAAGCCCTACCTTTTGGGGTTTCACAAGCCCCCAGAATCTTTACAAAAGTGATTGCGGCGGTGGCTTCCTTTCTAAGATTGTCAGGGGTTCCGTTGCTGCCATATCTAGACGACTTCCTATTTATTTCCCAGACCAAAGAAAAGTTAAACCAAAACATCAGTGTTTCCTGCTCCCTGTTAAAGGACCTGGGCTGGAAAATAAATTGGAAAAAGTCTTGCCTGTCACCATCTCAGACTTGTGTGTTTTTAGGCATCCTGTTAGATTCCCGGGTAGAAAAAACATTCCTCCCGTCCACCAAGATAATCAGGGAACATGTTTGGGATCTTTTCAGGTCTTACCTCTGCTCGTTCAGAAGGGCGATGGCAGTACTGGGCCACCTGACGGCAACAATTCCGGCAGTCCCATATGCGCAGGCTCATATGAGGAAGCTACAGTAATGCATCCTGCACCAATGGGACGGCTGCAAACAGTCGTTAGACCAATCTTTCCATTTATCAGCGGAAGCGAGGATGTCTCTTCTCTGGTGGACAGTGCCAGAGAATCTTTCAGTAGGGGTACCCTGGTCTTTTCAGGATCCGATACTAATAACTACGGATGCCAGCCCATGGGGGTGGGGGGCTCACTCGGAGAACAAAGGCTGGCATGGGAGGTGGGATTTGAACACCAGGAAAGCCACCTCAAACTTCAAAGAACTAAAGGCAGTGGAAATGGCGTTAAAAGCGATAGTTCCGGATATATCCCACAAGAAAATAATTCTATACTCGGACAACTCATCAACAGTCGCATACGTCAACCATCAAGGTGGAACAAGGGTACCTTCTCTGACAATACTCTGTCACCAGATTTTTCAGCTAGCAGAACAGAAACATCTATCCCTGTCGGCAGTCCACATAAAAGGGAAGGAGAACATAGTGGCCGATTTTCTGAGCCGCGTCCAGCTAAAACAGGGAGATTGGTGTCTAAACCCAGAGGTATTCTCCCAGTTAACTCAAAAATTCAGCCTCCCACGGTAGACCTGTTTGCCTCCAGGAAGAACAAGAAAGTAGAGAGATTCTTCTCCCTAAATCGTTTGGACGATCCAACAGCCCTAGACGGACTGGTCTCAGGAGAAGGGTTATACCTTCCCTCCTTTTTCCTAATTCCGCAGGTCCTAAAGAAAGTCCAGAGGGAGAAAGCGATAATTACCCTAGTTGCCCCAGTATGGCCGAAAAGGTCCTGGTACTCCTGCCTCCTAGCAATAGCCCCTCCATGGATTCTGCCTCCCCGGGAGGATCTATTGTATCAAGGCCCAATCCTGCATCCCAATCCAAAAATCTTGCACCTGGCAGTGTGGAGACTGAAAGGGGGATTTGGTTAGGTCGGGGTCTGTCCCAATCAGTAGTGACCACCATTCTGGGAAGTAGGAAAGCTACTACAGCTAGGAAATATAATAAGATCTGGGAGGTCTCTTCCTTCTTAGGGATCAATCCTGACCCCTTCTCCCCTCCAAATGTCTCAAGAGTCCTAGACTTTCTACAAGCTGGTCTGGATAAGGGACTTAGGGCTTCCACCCTGAGAGTGCATGTGGCAGCTTTAAGTTACTTTTTCGATATGCAGCTGGCCCTTCATCCTTGGGTAAAAAGGTTTCTTTCAGCGGCCTCCAGGATCCACCCTTCGATAAGACCTTTGTCCCCTCCTTGGGACTTAAACACGGTCTTGACGGCCCTGTCACAGAAACCTTTTGAACCCCTGTCAGAGATTCCCATAGATATGCTCTCTTCCAAAATGTCCTTTTTACTGGCCATTACTTCAGCTAGAAGGATTTCAGAGATTCAAGCCTTCTCGGCTTTTCTCCCCGTATACCCAGATCTTAGATGACAAAGTTATTATTAGGCCTCTCCCGTCCTTCCAGCCAAAAGTGGTGACGGACTTCCACAGAAGTCAAGATGTTATCCTTCCATCTTTCTGCACAAATCCTTCCAATGATTTAGAAAGGGAGTATCATTGCCTGGACGTCATAAGATGTCTGTTAACTTATTTGGAGTCTACCTCGGCCTGGAGGTTGGAAGAAAATCTCCTTATTCAGTTTCGGGGTAGAAATAAGGGATGGAAAGTGTCCACGGCAGTCATTGCTAGATGGGTCAAAAGGGCAATTTCCGAAGCATACCTAGCACAGGGTCTCTCGCCCCCTTCAGGGTTTGGAGCTCACTCCACCCGAGCGGTGGCTACATTCTGGGCCGAGAAGGCGGATGCCTCTCTGGCTCAAATTTGTAGAGCAGCAACGTGGAGTTCTCCACATACGTCCTTAAAGCATTACAGGCTCCAACTTCACGCGGATACCGCCTTTGGTTGGAAGGTTCTTCAGGCGGTGGTCCCTCCCTAATTTCCTCATTAATAGTCTATCTCGCATGGGGTGCCGTCATGGGTGAGGGGAAAACAACATTGCTTACCGGTAATTATTTTTCTCGATACCCATGACGGCACCCCCAAAATCTTTCCCTTCCCCAAAAAAAAAAAAAAATTACAATTTTTTTGGTATTATAGTTACCTTAATAGGTTTAATATGGAGTAGCCTGCTACTCCTCGGCAAGTTTCTTAGGGAAATTCCCTAATGAACAGTCATGTTCAGAAGTGATATAATGTACCGTATTGGATCTCTCTCTCTCTCTTTTCTTAAGTGTGTTCACCTCCGGAATACTGTTTATTACTATCACTGGTGCTTGGTGGGGGTGTGAACCTTTTATCTTCTCAGGTTTTCTGTCCCGGATGGGAGGTCGCTGGTCGCATGGGGTGCCGTCATGGGTATCGAGAAAAACAATTACCGGTAAGCAATGTTGTTTTCTTTGGAGTTGGTGACCCCTTGTGGTTCCATTGCATGGATTCTTGTTTGGTCTCAGGATCATGGTGGTGCACTCATATGTCATCACCTGTAATAATTTCAGACTAGAAGTCTCCTGGATTTTCTCTAAGCATGTCTAAATACTCTTGGCTAAATTTCTGGCAACAACTTTTTTGCTCAGGCATCAACGTTCGTGGCACCCACAGGGAACTGACCTTCATCAAAACATCATGAAGGAAACTGTGCCAACTGAAATGCCTAATTCATAATCTATTATACTGACCTTGACCCGACTGTCATGTACGGGAACCGCCCTGTCACGTGACCCAGTGCAGCTGCCAAGAGTCGATCTATTTCACACACTCAATCTCTCACGCCCCTACACACAGGCCTCAGATTGAACCTAGATCCCACCAGCCTTTCATGCACCCCAACAAGCTGCCACCATCTATGACATTAAAATTAATACACCAATTAATTATGAGCTCATAGAAAAAATCACAGCGCTCGCTCACAAGCAGGCTCACAGTAGCACAGGCCACACTTATAGCAAATACGCGGTAACACAAACTGCACTCATACACTTAAAATGGAGGTTACTGGGCTCATTCAGGGCATAAGGCAAAACCATTAAACGTGCTTTAATGTACTAAAAAGATACAGTACTTAGTTACAAAAATTAAAAGAAATAAGAGACATACAGTCGTGGCCAAAGTTTTGAGAATTACATAAATATTGGAAATTGGAAAAGTTGCTGCTTAAGTTTTTATAATAGCAATTTGCATATACTCCAGAATGTTATGAAGAGTGATCAGATGAATTGCATAGTCCTTCTTTGCCATGAAAATTAACTTAATCCCCAAAAAAACTTTCCACTGCATTTCATTGCTGTCATTAAAGGACCTGCTGAGATCATTTCAGTAATCGTCTTGTTAACTCAGGTGAGAATGTTGACGAGCACAAGGCTGGAGATCATTATGTCAGGCTGATTGGGTTAAAATGGCAGACTTGACATGTTAAAAGGAGGGTGATGCTTGAAATCATTGTTCTTCCATTGTTAACCATGGTGACCTGCAAAGAAACACGTGCAGCCATCATTGCGTTGCATAAAAATGGCTTCACAGGCAAGGATATTGTGGCTACTAATATTGCACCTCAATCAACAATTTATAGGATCATCAAGAACTACAAGGAAAGAGGTTCAATTCTTGTTAAGAAGGCTTTAGGGCATCCAAGAAAGGCCAGCAAGCGCCAGGATCGTCTCCTAAAGAGGATTCAGCTGCGGGATCAGAGTGCCACCAGTGCACAGCTTGCTCAGGAATGGCAGCAGGCAGGTGTGAGCACATCTGCACGCACAGTGAGGCAAAGACTTTTGGAAGATGGCCTGGTGTCAAGAAGAGCAGCAAAGAAGCCACTTCTCTCCAAAAAAAACACATCAGGGACAGATTGATCTTCTGCAGAAAGTTTGGTGAATGGACTGCTGAGGACTGGGGCAAAGTCATATTCTCCGATGAAGCCTCTTTCCGATTGTTTGGGGCATCTGGAAAAAGGCTTGTCCGGAGAAGAAAAGGTGAGCGCTACCATCAGTCCTGTGTCATGCCAACAGTAAAGCATCCTGAGACCATTCATGTGTGGGGTTGCTTCTCATCCAAGGAAGTGGGCTCACTCACAATTTTGCCCAAAAACACAGCCATGAATAAAGAATAGTACCAAAACACCCTCCAACAGCAACTTCTTCCAACAATCCAACAACAGTTTGGTGAAGAACAATGCGTTTTCCAGCACGATGGAGCACCGTGCCATAAGGCAAAAGTGATAACTAAGTGGCTCGGGGACCAAAACGTTGACATTTTGGGTCCATGGCCTGGAAACTCCCCAGATCTTAATCCCATTGAGAACTTGTGGTCAATCCTCAAGAGGCGGGTGGACAAACAAAAACCCACTAATTCTGACAAATTCCAAGAAGTGATTATGAAAGAATGGGTTGCTGGGTTGTAGTGGGTTACTGCAGGAGGAGGTCACATGGAGCAGGTAGGTACTCCATCAGATGTACATGGGTAGAAGGAAACAGACATCCGAGGTGTCCAGACGGCCAGGTACTAGAGTAGCCTCAATAAGAAACTAGCCCTAGTGCCTCCCTACTTGACCTATCCTGGCCCTAGTGACCTAACACGGGGTCCGTGCCCCGCAAGGGGTGGCCCCGTCCGGAACCTGGCCCTGATATGGAAACCCTAGGTAACCCTGTCAAAAGGGTGGCTAGGGGCAGGATGCTATGTATCAAGGCCGGAAGAAATACTGAGTTAAAACAGGTCTCAAGGACCATAATAAGGTAAGCACAAGAGATGCGTGTCTGATATGTCAGCGTGACCCGACGCGTTTCTTAGTATAACATATCTTCAGTGCATATATTTAAATTTAAACCAGAGGCCCCAAAAGTCATCAGGGGACACAGGGCTTAAGGCTCCTGTCAGTCTATATAATGCCACTGTAATAAGTAACCCAGTGAAGCAAACATATGGGGGTATTTATTCAATTGAAGTAACTCCACATAGAAAAAGACTCTTGACAGTGTGAGGCATGTAAATGGTATACCTGAAATAAGAACATAGACAAAAAGCAATGCAAATGAATATCTAAGTCTAGGTACCCATGCTGCCCACAAAGTGGTAGATGTGAGTAAGTACTCACATAACTGCTGGAGTGGTGTCGGCCAATGTCCAGAGTTGGCGGCATGGAGATTCGCCACGTCCGTCCTAGATTGCACGCCTAGCTTGTGTGCATTGGCGCCTCGTTTTTGGGACGGTTTGAGGGACCTAAGTTCACTCCCCCCCTCTTAGCTGCGCCCATCGGGCGGCCTGGTAGGCGTGCCGACGCAGTTGCGTCACAATGAGTGCCTCCCCCTAGGCCTTACCCGATATCGCCTTGTCTTTTGACGCATGCGCCCTGTGGGAACGCCGCACCCCCGTCTGGCCCGATCATGTGACTTGGTCCGGTCACGTGGGGCGACGTCATACTCGGCTCAGGCGCACTGACCGGCGTTTCTCCCCTCTTCTCCATTGAAATACAGCGCGCCAATGCACACAAGCTAGGCGTGCAATCTAGGACGGACGTGGCGAATCTCCATGCCGCCAACTCTGGACATTGGCCGACACCACTCCAGCAGTTATGTGAGTACTTACTCACATCTACCACTTTGTGGGCAGCATGGGTACCTAGACTTAGATATTCATTTGCATTGCTTTTTGTCTATGTTCTTATTTCAGGTATACCATTTACATGCCTCACACTGTCAAGAGTCTTTTTCTATGTGGAGTTACTTCAATTGAATAAATACCCCCATATGTTTGCTTCACTGGGTTACTTATTACAGTGGCATTATATAGACTGACAGGAGCCTTAAGCCCTGTGTCCCCTGATGACTTTTGGGGCCTCTGGTTTAAATTTAAATATATGCACTGAAGATATGTTATACTAAGAAACGCGTCGGGTCGCGCTGACATATCAGACACGCATCTCTTGTGCTTACCTTATTATGGTCCTTGAGACCTGTTTTAACTCAGTATTTCTTCCGGCCTTGATACATAGCATCCTGCCCCTAGCCACCCTTTTGACAGGGTTACCTAGGGTTTCCATATCAGGGCCAGGTTCCGGACGGGGCCACCCCTTGCGGGGCACGGACCCCGTGTTAGGTCACTAGGGCCAGGATAGGTCAAGTAGGGAGGCACTAGGGCTAGTTTCTTATTGAGGCTACTCTAGTACCTGGCCGTCTGGACACCTCGGATGTCTGTTTCCTTCTACCCATGTACATCTGATGGAGTACCTACCTGCTCCATGTGACCTCCTCCTGCAGTAACCCACTACATGCGGTTATCCAAGTGAGGCCTCCTTAAGATCTGGTAAGACCTTTCCATTTCTTAATTACCTGACTTCCTACCGTCTAACCTCTAGACACTAGGAATCACATGCGTCCTCCATCTTGGGCCCTCGTGTCGTTATCACAGGCCTAGGGAGGACGGCACCTGGATGTGTCCGTAACTATACACACGTGGCACTTCTCTCCAGGGGCCTTGTCTGTCTTTTGTGTTTTTTTGTTTGTAAGGGGTCTTTTACTCCCTCCTGGGAGAACAGACATATTAAAAGTTATATTTTAAATTGTTACTGCTCCCCTTCGTTACATATACCTGAAAAAGAAGGGCCAACACTGCAAATACTGACTCTTTGGATAAATGTCATGTAATTGTCGATAAAAGCCTTTGAAACGTATGAAGTGCATGTAATTATATTTCACTACATCACAGAAACAACTGAAACAAAGATCTAAAAGCAGTTTAGCAGCAAGCTTTGTGAAAACTAATATTTGTGTCATTCTCAAAACTTTTGGCCACGACTGTACATAAACGTGCACAAAACAGTTATAAAAAAAAAGGATAAAAACAGAAAGGTTTTTACTTCTTAACAAATAGAGTCCATTCTGGTTCCAGGGACAGGAGGACGTGGAACACAACCCAATGTTGATTGTATCCCCAAATTGTGTCAATGAAAGGTTCTAAATCCCACATTTTTATTCCCCTTCGGCAGAGTGGGAAGCTGAGAGGAGTCTAGCTCCCATCCTTGGTCCAGCCTTCTGGGAAGGCCTTCACTATGGGTGCGTGCTCCACCTCTATCCCTCGGCTGATATATTAATATAACATGTCTTCCCGTTCACAATAATGGATATTTGGGTCCCGACATATTTTAATAACGCATATTTCATTAGGCCAATCGTTCTGATACCAAATATATGGGTGTAGGGGTACCAGAATAAGAGTTTCTCATTACGCAGGAATGCTGGCTGTCAGGTGTGGGGGGGATATGTATGCCCACATTATACGGAATGCAATTATTACAATAATTAGTAGGTGAGTTGTACCAGAGATTAGTTATAGCTTATAAAATATATCTTCATCTTCTGGTAGTCTATCTGACAGGCACCTAGATGTCTGCTGTGCACTAGTGCCAATACATCTGACGTGTCAGGCATTACTATGAGGCTCTAGTATGCGATCCAGAAAACCTCGTTACCACTACTTTTGTTAGCAGGAGGATGCTAATTTGAGTGATACTAGCTCCTACCAGTCCAGACTGAATGGAATCATACAGACAATCTTACAGAGTGGCATGAAAATATATAGAATAACATGACACAGATATAAAAACATACACAGATAATAAAAGTTATGAGAAAGGTTATCCATTTCTCACACTGCTGATCTTCCAAAATCATGGCCTCCACTTTATGGCACATCTTCACTTGATTCCCTACCCCATTTAAACTGCTTGGCCTATACTTTACTTGGTAGTAGAAATTTGCATCATCACCATATAGAGCAATCATCCGTTCATGGAATTCTTTAGGCTTCTTTTCTTCCTTTGTAAGGAATTTGATCACAGAACAAAGCTCCAAATCCTTCACTTTCTTTGTTAAACACACACTGTACTGCACTTGCCATCCTGTCACTTCCAGTGGTTTCATCAGACTGAACTGGTACTATGTGTGTTGCATGTCCAGACATGTCTCAACCTGCAGAGACAATCTCAGCCCTCTAACACTGACAGAACATGCTGGGGTAGATAACTTATTGAACACCCCTCGTGTTTTGTGAGTGACGGCATGACAAATGGGCCATATTGCTGGATTAACTTGCGTTTGAGTTGAGCCACTGGCTGGGATTCCTCCGCTTATCCTTTCACACAATACACCACCCCTGCACTCCTGTGGTTTCTGATCACCATTATCTGATTTCGTAGAGGTACTTTAATCTTTTATAAGGGTGCTATTTATTAAGAGTCCTTTGGGAATTAAATTCTCTTTCTTTCATTTAGATAAAAAAAAATATTGCTGTCTGGTTGTGTGTTTTCTTCAGAAATGTCTAGTTCTATAGAAATGCAGTATTTTCTGGTATCTTCCATTTTGTTAAAGTAAAAAATATATTTGTACCGTGTTAGCCAGTAAATAGACATAAAAAAAAAACTGATTCCTTAGTGGTTGATACCTTTTAATGGCTAAGGCTACTTTCACACTAGCGTTTTTGCTGGATCCGGCAGATAACGGAACGGAATGCATTTTGGAGCATTCCGTTCTGTTCAGTTACGTTTTGACCCCATTCATTGTCAAGCTTTTTTTTCCCGGTATTGAGACTCTATGACGTATCTCAATACCGGAAAACATTAACGCTAGTGTGAAAGTAGTCTAACTGAAAAGATGATGACAAGATTGCAAGCTTTTGAATTTACTCAGCTCTCTGCCACAGGTATGTTTTAACATTGTATCTGAAGATTCACGTATCCATGATCTGCTGTAGATTTCTGGCTTCATTTGTGCCAGAAAACTGGAGTAAATGAAGATAAATTTCCCACCCTTGCCACACCCCCTTTCAGAAATGTGGCGAGGACAGCATAAAAACAGTACTTGTAACTTTTTTCTGAAGTTGCATTTAAAAATCTTCATTAATTCACATAAATTACTGCACGAAAATATGAAGCCTAACTCTGCTTCATGTCTCATTTTGATACAGTAATTTATGCAAATAAATAAAGTGACACATGATAGAAGTGAGACGAAGTAAGTCTCACAATATTTCCTCAGACTTCGGAAAGACCTCCGCGGAGGCTATACATTTTACAGTAGGACAGAGCCAATATTCTTAACGTAGTTTTTAAAACAATCGGGTTGGGATACATCAATCCGAAACTGATTTTCTCAACCCTAACTAAAAGGTATCAACCACTAAGGAATCTCATTTTTAGTTTCTGAATTGAAGATATTGTAGTGCAGCAAAATTGTCTGAACTTTCTCCAAAAGTGTTGAGATAATCGACTTGGCACCATTACAACATGAAGTGTGGATGGGAGAACCCCTGCATTAGAAGGCTTTGTTGCTTGTGTTATTTTTGCCTTGTGTTGATGTTTCCTTTCTGTTTGTTAAGTGTATTATCTTTCCAGAAGTATCTTAGACGAAGGGAGAGGTCTTTTTCTTGATGTTATTATATTTCTTCTGACTTCATCTACAGTAATTGAGTTTTGCAAATTGAAACATTTTAATGGTCCATTGAGGATTTCAAGAAGAAACCCTTTTACATTGGCTTGAGAAATGAGGCCATATCACTTAAAGATCAGATAAGAGCCATATGGAGAAACATTTACGGCAAGCAAGCATACCAGCATCGTCACTTATATGGGATGTCAGAGAAGGCATTCCTGGTCGAAAAAATACTTGAGATTACAAAGGAGGATAGTTTTATAATCCTACTATCTGAGGTTGGATATAATCATTAAAGCTAAAAGGATCTTTGGGGGTTAAAGTTTTAATAATTTATGAGGGATTGCTTGGAGAGTTATCTTCTGCATTTAGTAAAAGTGCTAAAGAACCAAACACTCATCTTGGCAGAAAACAGCAAAGGCTGGAGGAAGAAGACCTGTCAGAAATTAGTTTTGTGCCAAAAAGACCTCAACTTGAGGATTTTCTAAAAACATGGGCTATTTCACTGACTTCTTTACCTATGAAACAACCAAGTCCGTGGTGGTTAAAAGCTGGACAATAGGAGTCATCAATAGGGCAGTACAGCTTCTCATTATAACCTATTTTGTGTGGTGAGTAGATCTGGTCATTCTTTTTTTGTACGTTACTGGAGAAATGGAAAAAGTTGTCTTTGGTATTCTAAGATTTGGGACAATAGATTTTAATGTATTATCAATTTTATGTCTGTCTCTCTGACTTTTTCTTTAAGCCAGGACATAAGTTAATTTATATTTTGCACATGCAGATGTTTGAATTTCTAAGTTTTTGTTGTAACGAAAAAACAGGGAGCAATAATGCTAAGGATAGTGGAAAACTTGGTTTTGCAGACGTAATTTAACAAAGTATTGTAGTTCTTCAGGGGTTATATCCGTAGGACTTTGGCAATAAATACAACATTTTTACAGAACACTATGAATATATAAGGCCTCAGAGCTGTGTGATGGGACAGATAGTATTTACAATGGTACAGTGGCTCCACTTTCAACTTGATGGAAAAAAGGACTAATCTAAGTCTTACTGTGTTTCAGACATAAGAAGCTTTCTATAAGCATATCCCTATAAAGTCTGTATAGTCTAGAGCACTTAAAGGTCAACCCAATGTCCCTCAATGCCCCTGTTGTGTCCTTTTCTATCTATATGTTTCCTTTTCATCAGAGGAGATCTGAGAATTAGAAAAAGTAATCACGATGGTGCAGATAAAACAGACTAACAGTGGCTAAGGGAACTGTGTGAGGTGCTCCTCATGGTTTAGTAAGGGGAAAGCAGGGACATTCAAGGGACAGGTTCCTGTTGGGTTCACCATTTTTCAGGCAAGTGCTCTAAACCACCATATGGACTTTATAGGAATATGTTCAAGGGATGTGTAGGAAAAGCTTATGTCTGAAACATGGTAGTGCTTATATTATTACCAGTTTTTATACAGAAGGCATTGGAGCCACTGTACCTTTGTCAATACTATAAGTAAGTGATATATGAACTATTTTAATTGACAAAATAATAAGTGGAAATAAAATAGGCTTAGTGAGCTCTTATATACCTTCACCTGAATATTTATGGACTTTGCACACTGAGTGTCTTAGGCACTACGGACCTGTAAGCAGTCTGCGTGCAGCTATATGGTGCTCTGTACATTATTATGGTGACATACTCCCTTAGAAGCAGAGAATGCCTTTTCCACGTGGTGCTATACATAGCATGTCACTTTTTTTATTTAATATTTACATTAATCAGAAAGAAAAATCCTGTAATAAATAGCATTACAGAGGTGTAGGGATCCCAAAGTTGGTCTATGGGTACTGTATTATGGTGCTGTATATCTGTGAGGTTTTACTGAACCTCAATATGGTCATAGATATATGTAATAACTACTTAGTTGTATTTATAGCATGCTTGAATGGTTAATATGAAAAAGAGGAAATCCTTTGCAGTTAAAGCTGAGTAAATTGAATTGCTGTCATTCCATCAGTCCAATGGGATTGGCTCAACAAAAAGTCATTGTGAAAGCAAAGATGAGATTTCAGGTAGACATGCTCTATGTAACTCGATGGTTGTACAAAACAAAGGGTGATTGCGTATGACCTGACATCTAACTGGGGTTTTCTAATTAGGTTTCCACATTCTAGTGTCAGGCTGATAGTGTATATATTTGAAGGTGAATAGTCCAAGGAGATCCCGAGAATACAGCCTTGAGGGCTAATGCACATGAACGTATTTTCTTTCCATGTCCGTTCCGTTTTTTTCGTGGACCGTATGTGGAACCATTCATTTCAATGGGTCGGCAAAAAAAATGAAAGTTACTCCGTGTGCATAACGTTTCCATGTGTCCGGATTTCCATTCCACAAAGAAATAGAACATCTCCTATTATTGTCCGTATTACGGACAAGGATAGTACTGTTCTATTAGGGGCCAGCTGTTCCGTTCCACAAAATACGGAATGCACACAGACATCATCTGACAGCTATCTCCTATGCACACATACACACAATACTATCAATCACTAATAACCCCTCCCTCCTGTACCAATGATGTTCACAGAAGGCAGAAATGTATAAATTACAGGTTTTACTGAATCTTTTCTCACAAACCTATACATCAATCTGCTCAGCTTCTCCTACTGTATACCAAGATGCTTTCAGATTGCATTACATTTTGTGATGACAGGTCCTCTTTAAGCAAGTTGAAGATGAAATGATCTCCAAAAGGCATACATTTGAAGATAATACATTTGCTTTGTATTTTAGCAAAAACATTTTTTTTAAATTTTCATCTTTTACATTTTCAAAATAACAAAAAAGGAAAAGGGCTTGAAGCAAAAGTTTGGGCATCCTGCATGGTTAGTACCCAGTAGCACCACCTGGCAAGTATCACAGCTTGTAAACGCTTTTTGTAGCCAGCTAAGAGTCTTTAAATTCTTGTTTGAGGCGTTTTCATCCATTCTTCTTTACAAGAGTCTTCCAGTTCTGTGAGATTTTATCTTGCATGCACTGCTCTTTTGAGGTTAATCCACAGATTTTCAATGATGTTCAGATCAGGGGACTGTGAGGGCCATGGTAAAACCTTCAGCTTGCACCTTTTGAGGTAGTCTATTGCGGATTTTGAGGTGTGTTTAGGATCATTATTAGGGTTGAGCGAACCCGAACTGTAAAGCGTTTAACTAGTGTGCCCTTAGAAGCCATCACAGCCATGCCTACTAATGGCATGGTTGTGATTGGCTAAGTGCAGCATGTGACCCAGCCTCTATATAAGCTGGAGTCACGTAGCGCCGCACGTCACTCTGCTCTTACTAGTTGTAGGTATAGGATGCTGCTGCTGTGAGGGAGAGATTAGGAAAGACTCTGATATCTGCACTTGGTGTGAAGTCAGCGATCTACAGCGTTTTTTGTTTTGGGGGTGCAATGCAACATTTTTGTACCCTGCCCTGAGCCCAGTGAGACAGAAAAAAAAGTTTTAATCCGTCTGTTAGTTAGGTGGGTGTCGGCGGCTATTTTGTGCAACAGCAGTGCACCAGCACTGCATATGTGCCAGGGACAATCATTTAATCCTGTTCTTGAAGTTCAGTGGCCGACATATACCCATTTTTAAAGTGCACCTGCACTGCACATGTGCCAGGGGAAGGGAAAATAATACCGTCTGTGAGTTCAGGGACCCAGGGGGTGACATATCCTCATTTTTTTCTGCAAAGTACCCCTGTGCTGCATTTATGAGAGTGAAATATAATCAGTTAAATCCATCTGTTCCATTGTGGGGTGACATATTAAATTTTTTGGTTGTAAAGTACCTCTGAGGCCTGCACTGCATATGTGACAGGCAGGCACATAAATTCAGCAAATCCATCTATTCTGTTCTTTTTGTCCTGTGCTGCATTTCTGACAGTCCAATAAAACCGCCAAATACTGCAGTTACATTTTTTTGCTGAAAAATTCAAATTTTTTTTTGCTATAAAGTACATTTGCGGCGTACGCTGTGTTCCTGTCAGTCAAATAAAACCATTAAATACTGCTGTTGCATTTTTGGGTGTAAAGTATCTCTGAGGTCTGCACATGTGACAGGCAGGCACATAAATTCAGCAAATCCATCTGTTTGCGTGTGGGGTGACATTTCCACGGATATCAGGCCAGTCATTCACAAGTGGCTCGGATGGAGGGTTCCTGCACCAACATAGGCCAGGTACACAATTGTACAGCCAGGGCACATGTGCAATACACCATTTTTACACCCCTGACACAGAAAGATAATTTATCTGTATGTTCAATCTGTGGCTGACCTTCCTACAGCAATTTCTTTGTGGGCGAAATGCAACATGTAAAATAAATATTAATAATTTAATACTTAATCTGTCTGTTAGTTCGGTGGGCGGCAATTTTTTTTTTTCGTGAAGTACACCTGCACCTGCATCTGCATATGTGCCAGCGACAATAATATAGTTAATCTGTCTCTGAGTTCAGGGGTTGACATATTTGCATATTTGGCTGTGATATACCCCTGCTCTACATAGCGGAAATAAATTTCACAAATTAGACTGTTACATTGTTGGATGACATTCACCAATTTTTGGCTGTAATATACCCCTGCGCTATATAGCGGACAGGGAAATAAATTTCACTAATTCGTCTGTTACATTGTTGGGTGACATTCACCAATTACTGGCTGTGATATACCCCTGCTCTACATAGCGGAAAGGGAAATAAATTTCACTAATTCATCTGTTACATTGTTGGGCGACATTCACCAATTTTTGGCTGTGATATACCCTGCTCTACATAGCGGACAGGGAAATAAATTTCACAAATGCGTCTGTTACATTGTTGGGTGACAAATTCTCATCTTTTGCGCTAGAAAGTACATTTGCGGCCTACGCTGCATTTATGACAGTCCAATAAAACCATTAAATACTGATGTTACATTGTTGGTTGAAGAAATAACACTTTTTGTGCTAGATACTACATTTGCAGCCTGCGCTGCATTTCTGGCAGTCAAATAAAACCAGTAAATACTGCTGTTACATTGCTGTTTGACAAATTCACATTTTTTTTGACAGTGAAGTATTTGTATTAACTTCAACTGTCACACTGTTGTGTGACCTCAAGAAATTTTTTCTCTTTATGACACCGGCACTGCCTTACTTTCAGTGAACTTAATTGTTGACTATTGGCGGTTACATTGTCGCCTGACATAAACCATCTGTTAGTTTTGTGGGTAAACGCAAAGAATGAGGAGAGCGTCAAATAAGGGATGTGGCCCTGACCGTGGTGCTGCTGGTGTTGGTGGAGCTACTGTTGCAGGTAGAATACGTGGTCGATCTGTGCAAGCTACATGCCCAAGTGAAACACCTTCCT
Source organism: Bufo bufo (assembly GCF_905171765.1). NCBI lineage: Eukaryota > Metazoa > Chordata > Amphibia > Anura > Bufonidae > Bufo > Bufo bufo. The sequence goes on from NC_053394.1 coordinate 159,059,659, forward strand.
CAGGTGTGAGTAGGCGACAGAACCTTCAGCAATATTCATTTTCACGATATTTCGTGAATTTTTCGCATAATATTTGCAATAAATTCACAAATTCTCGAATTCGTGATCTCCAGTCATTATTTTCCTATAATTCCTATCACACTACCTAACACCATGCACTGGAACCTATCAGCTACACTATATCACTATCTAACCTACACTGACTATCTCCCACTATCTGTATTATATATATGAGCTAATTAACTATCTAATGTAATTGGATAAGGAATAGGATCCAGATGAAAGCACAGAGCGCAGTAATGACACTGCTCTCTCTCTCTCTCTCTCTCTCTCTCTCAGAGCTGCGAAAAACTGCATAAAATGGCTGCTGGGGGGGGGGGGTTCTTATATAGTAAAGGGATAGGCAACTTTCCTATTGGTTGCTAGGGATGTTGCTAAGCTCTGACAAAGACATTGCAGCCTTCTCATTTGCCCACAAGCAAGAAGGGAGGTTACTGATGAAAAAAAAATCTAAAATATTTGCGATTACAAATATATAGCACTATATTCTACATTTTTTGAGAATTCTTGAAGTGCCGATATTCGCGCTAAAAATTTGTGATTAGAATATTCGCGATCAACACTACATGTGATTAAAATTGTGAAATATTGAACTTAAATTCCCAAATATATTTTCCCATCCCTCTAATTGGATACTTGGACAATCAACTCCCCAAGCCCTTTGTCCTGGTGATTGTATTTTAGTAAATATATTCCAAAAACAACGGTTCACAGAACGCGTTTCGGCTTGTCCAGCCTTCCTCAACGGTATACCATTAAGAACAAGTACGTCTGCTGGGATTATCTTCTATGAATCGTATGGGGATTGCTCCTTTCCCGTGCCGACATTGATACAAAGGGCGTGACTCGTGAGCTGTCTGATTTGGAATTTTGCTATAACCATATTCTGACCCCTATATCTTTTTTGTAGTTATGTGTATGGGGCTGTGTGAGGGCTAATTTTTTGTGGGACGATCTGTTCTTTTCAGTGATACCAATTTGAAGTGTGCGCGACTTTTTCATCACTTTTTATAAAAAAATTATTGGGTAGTTGAAGTGACAAAAAATGGCAAATTGACAGTTTTTATTTTTTCCCCGTTACGCCATTTGCCGTATGCCATTAATATTGTTATATTTTAATAGTATGGGCATTTTTGCATGTGGCGATGCCTATGATGTTTATTTTTTTATGGGTAAAGTATTTTTATTTTAAGGAAAGGTGAGTGATTTGAACTTTTATGTTTTTTTACTTTTTTTATATTTGGAATAACTTTTTTTTTTTTTTTTTACTTTTTTTAAGTCACCTTGGGTGACAATAACTGGCAATCATTAGATTGCCCATTGTGTTTATTGATGGCTATATAGCCATCATTGAAGACTTCATTTGCACTATATCAATACAATGCTGCCACCTAGTGGCCTGTATTGTTATATTCATCTAATTGGCTCTGAAGCCTGCTTGAGGCTTCAGCCTATTAGCGCAATGTAACAGGTTCCCTGATCTTAGTCGGGGAATGCAGTTACTGGACCGGAAGTGCGCGACTTGCGCTTCCTGACTGATGAGATGTCATGGTCACATTTGCTGATCGCAACTGAAAATATCTAAACCACGACAAGTTATCCAAAGTCTCCCTTTGTGCTAACTCCGAAAACGACCGTATCTCTCTATTCTTCACCACCTGTGTAACATATAGGATGCTATTTTTTTGCCAAAATTGATCGACAGCTATTCCATCTAAAGCATGTAGATGGAGATTATACCAAATAGGAGTACATTGAAGCGATCCTTTTATCCCCAGCCATGATCTAATAGTGTCCCAAGACTTAGATAACAACTTTTTACCCTCTCTATACTCCTGTTTTACATTAATCAATTGCCCAGACTCTAGTAAAGTAAATATATTGTTATACAAGGATCTCCTCACCAGAGTCGTACACAATGCACTTTTCTCCCATTCACGATATAACCATAACTGCCCAACTATAAAATAGCCCTTAAAGTAGGGAAGATTCAATCCCCCCTGCTCCAGCGGCTTATATAAATATTACAATTTAAGCCTTACCCGCTTTCTTCCCCACAAGTCACTAATAATTCTCTCCAAAAGTTTAAATCCTGTTTTCAACTTCAGCTTGGTGTTATGTTTTCTTCCAGAATTTGCTAGAATCTCATTGAATCAATTCTTCCCTCTACCTGTGAAATGTTCACCGTTCCATTGGCTGCAACACAACCCCAAAGCATGATTGATCTACCCCCATGCCTAATGGTTGGAGCGGTGTTCTTTTCTTGAAATTCTGTGTTCCTTTTTCTCCAAACATACCTTTCCTCATTGTGGCCAAAGTGTTCTATTTTAACCTCATAGGTTGACAGGACTTGTTTCCAAAATGCATCACGCTTGTTCAAACGTTCTTTTGCAAACTTCTGATGCTGAATTCTGTGGTGAGGATGCAGGAGATGTTTTCTTCTGATGACTCTTCCATGTAGGCGATATTTGTGCAGGTGTCGATGAACAGTAGAACCATGTACTACAACTCCAGATTCTGCTGAATCTTCCTGAATGCCTTTTACAGTCAAGAGAAGGTTCTGATTTGCCTTTCTATCAATCAAACACTGACGTTTTTCTTAGTCTTACATACCTTGTCTTGACCTTCACTGTTTTCGTTAACTGCCATTTCTTAGGCTACTTTCACATCTGCGCTTTTCCTTTCTGGTATTGAGATCCGTCATAGGATCTCAATACTGGAGGAAAAAGCTTCAGTTTTTTCAAAGCTTCCATTTTGTCCCCATTCAATGTCAATGGGGACAAAACTGACCTGAACAGAATGCACCATAAGGCATTCCATTCCGTTTGGTTGTGTTCCTATGTTGAACAGAAAAACACTGCAAGCAGCGTTTTTGAGTGCGTCATGGGATGCGGAGCAAGATGGATCTGGCATGAAACACACTGTAAGTCAATGGTGCCGGATCTGTTTACTCAGACACAAAAGAAAACAGATCCAGCACCCCTTGACTTGGCTATTTTAGAGATAATACAACCGTATCCGTTCATAAAGGATGCAGCCGGTTGTGTTATCCTAACGGAAGCGTTTTTGCTGATCCATAACAGATACAACAAAAATGCAGATCTGAAAATAGCCTTCATTACATTTCAAACTGAGGAAATGACAACCTGAAACTACCTGAAAAAGCACAAGCTGAAGTTTTTACCATGGCCTTCACAATCCCCTGATCTGAACATCATTGAAAATCTGTTGATAGACCTCAAACGACAACCCAGGAATCTCACATAACTGGAAGACTTCTGCAAAAAAGAATGGATAAAAATCCATCAAACAAGAATTGTCTACAAAAAGTCTACAATAAAATACTTGCTAAAGGTGGTGCTACTAAATACTAACAATGCCGGGTGCCCAAATTTTTCGTTTGAGGCCTTTTCCTTTTTTGTTATTTTGAAAATGTAAAAGATGAAAATAAAAAATATGTTTTTGCTTAAAATACAAAGGGAATGTGTCATCTTTAACTTTATACCTTTAGGAGATCATTTCATCTTAAACTTGCTAAACTGTTCACAGTAACTGTGACTAGGGGTGCTCAAACGTTTGCATGCTACTGTACATCTAATGATGTCTCCTCTGATTTTCTCTCTCCTTATCTTCTCCATTTGAACCAATCTACCATTATGACTTCTTTCAGTCATGCCTCATTTTTGCAGAGTTTGCCACACAGACATCTTAGTTTCCTACATTTACATCATCCTCCCCACCTTCTCAATACCCCATCTGCTACCCCCAATACTGTGCCCACTGTACTCCCAATACTATACTGCAGAAATAGTTCCCCTGAAAATAAATGTGCCCAGCAAATAGTGCCCTTGACAGTAATAGTGTTGTAAACAGTGTCCCCAAAAATTATTGTGCTAAGCTAATAATTTGCCAGGGTGCCCCCCCCATAGTAATAGTGCCCCCAAAAGTCCTACTAATAGTAATTATTCTCTCAGAATTTAGTAGTATTAGTGCCCCTATAGTGCCCCTATAGCAATAATGTCTCCCACTTTGTCCAAGATATAATAATGCCCCCATAGTGCCCATACTAGTAATCATGTTCCCTAGTAGTACTAAAGTTCACCATTATGCCCCCAGTAGTAATTATTCACCCTATAGTTTACCCAGTAGAAGTAGAGCCCACCATATTCCCCAGTAGTACTAAAGCCCCCATAGTGCCCCCAGTTGTAAATATTCCCCTTTATAGTGCCCCCAGTAGTATTAATGCCCCCTATATTGACCCACTAGTAATAAAGCCGATCACAGTCCCCCGAGTAGTATTAAAGTCCCCACATTGTGCTCCAGTAGTAAATATGCCCCCCTGTAGTGCCTCCAGTAATACTTATGTCCCCTATAGTGCCCTACTAGTAATAAAGCCAAAAACAGTCCCCCAAGTAGTATTAAAGTCCACACTTTGCTCTTCAGTAGTAAATATGCCCCCTTGTAGTACCCGAGTAGTACTAAAGCCCACCATGGTGCACCAGTAGTAATTAAACCTACCATAATGCACCAGTAGTAATAAAGCCCCCACAGTGTAAATATGCCCCATTATAATGCCTACCATAGGGGCCCTAGTAGTAATAAAGTCTCCATAGTATGCCCCAAAAGTACTAATACCCCCCTTTAGTGCCCACTGTTAAAAAGGCCACCAAACTCTCTTCTAGTTGAAAAAATGCCACCTGATGCACACAGTAGTATTAATACTCCTTTTCGTGCCTCCAGTAGTAGTAAAGCCCACATAATGTAATAACAATGTCCCTTTATAGTGCCACCTGTAGTACTAATGTACCCTTAGTGCTCCCAAGTTATAATAATGATTGCCCTCTATGATGCCACAATAGTGCCGCCCCAGTAGTGCGGCCCCAGTTCTAATAATAACACCGCCCACACTACCCCAATAGTGCAACCCCAGTTTAATAATGATCCCCCATAGTGCACCAATAGTACTACCCCAGTTAAAATAATGATGCCCCCCACACTGCCCCAATAGTGCAGCCTAAGTTATAACAATGACCCCCCTATAGTACCCCAGAAGTGCTGCTACAGTTATTTTAATGCTCTTGACAGTGCCCCAGTTATAATAATGTCCCCCAGTTATAAAAATCCTAATAGTGCTGCTGACAAATGAAAATACAAATACTTACTTCCATGCCGCTGTCAGCAATGCGGTGCAAGACAAAATGTCCTGTGCTGCTTGCAGCAAGGCTCAGGGGGCTTGATGATTATGACGTCATTGCGTTGACTGTGCCAGTCTCTGGCAGACTACAGGCACTAGGCAAGGTATTCAAGTGTATACCTACAGACCCTAGTAACCTGCAATGAAACACTGCTGGCTGCTAGGGCAGCACCATGTGCCCTCCCACCCTGCAGCACGTACCTCTTGCCGTACATGTACTGCATGTATGATGAGAGACACAGTCCACAGAAGGAAAACATGTCTCATTCATTGTGCCAGCAAGTTTTATAGAATTAGGTCAGTTAGTCATTAGGTATTTTCTTTATTATTCTGTCCAATAGACATGAGAGGATCGTGACTAGGGATGAGCGAATCGACTTTGGATGAAAAATCCAAAGTCAATTTGCATAAAACTTTGTTAGAATACTGTACTGAGCGAGCACTCCGTACAGTATTAGAATGTATTGGCTCTGATGAGGCGAAGTTATTACTTTGCGAAGACTTCGGGTAATAACTTCAGAAATTCATGTCTACTGTAAAAAACCTTTTTACTAAACTCGGTTTCGGTTCCAAGTGGTATAAGGGGGGGGATGCATATCTTATTTGTACCTGATGAAGAATCTTTTTCAAGCAATCATCTGATATTTTATTGAAAACTATAGCGGCAGCGGCAGGATCTATTGCCTTTTTGTCCTCCTCACTGTGTTTGGGCACACTGTGCAGGCACCAAGGCTTGCAGCTCTCCAGCTACAGTATGTAGTCTACCCTGCATTTTGTAGATCTCTAGTACAAGAATGCAAGATGAGCACATACACCTATCTGTTCCATATATTTGTGATATTACTACACTCAAATGAACACCCTTGTGTTATGTCTACCCTTTTTCCTGCGGACTGGGCATTTCAGAGTAGTGATGGATGAACATCGGCCGGGACGGTTCGCAAACGCGATCGCGCAAACGCGATCAAATGTTCGCGTACCGCAAGTTCGAGGCGGCCCTATTCATTTTAATGATAGAGATAAATCAGTCAGCACTCGCTTTGATGCACGCCGCGCGGGATCAGGACCAGTTCCACATGCAATGAAGTAAAGGATCCCAGCAGACGTGACTTGATGCTCATAGGAAATTTATTGCAGGGTAACAATATGTTTCATATTCTAGGACGCGTTTCGGTTAAGATAGCCTTTTTCAACAGGTAAGTATCCATTACAAAGCACCGGTTTATATACACCAATAATGCATGAGGATAGGGAACCTCCCCATGACATCAGACACCGGAAGGGGTGGTACATACAAAGTAGCAAAAAAAAGGGTAACAAAAAATAGTAACCATATAGCAGCATAAGGAATGTATCAAGACACATATATTATATATTATAGATACCATCACAGCTGAGAAATCCTTCATTGGGTAGTTGATGTCTAAAAGATAATAATGATGTATGTTAGATATCCAGAATTAACAGGAATTATGCATTAGTTAACAAGAATCTTAAATATGCATAATTTCATAGTCCCTATTGAGACCTCTTGGGTGAAGGGTATCCAGGGTGTGGATCCAGTAAGCCTCCCGGCGTAATAATAATTTCTTAATGTCACCTCCCCTTCTGGGTCTGGTGACCCGTTCTATTACCTGGAACTTCAATTGGGCAATAGTGTGTTTACAGTTTTCAGAATGGGAGGGAACTGGAAACAACAAGTTCTTAGTCCTAATGGTGGACTTGTGCTTTCCAATGCGATCTCTGATGGTTTGCATTGTTTCTCCAATATATAATAACCCACAAGGACATTTGATTAGGTATATTACATTAGTCGATTCACAGGTGAAAAAAACCATCCACCGGATATATACGTCCAGTATGTGGGTGATAAATATTGGGTCCTTTGATTATATTTGAGCACTGGAAGCAGTGCAGACAAGGAAACGTACCTTTCCGCTGTGTAGCAAGTACACTCTGTTTAAGGGTACCTTTCGGACTCCCCATATCAGCGTGTACTAGCTTATCTCTGTAGCTTGGTTTTTTTTTTTGTTACAAATAAGCGGGGGTTTTTTAAATTCTTCAATCTGGGGGTACGCTTTTCCCAACAGGTGCCAGTGCTTCCTCACAATATTATCTAATTTGTGATTAAGAGGATGGTACTTATGAATCAGTGCCACTCTTGGGGCTTCTTCTTTTTCAGATCTGCAGGGGTTATCCAGATCACTCAAGGTTTTTGTTAGAGCTGATGAGGGATACCCTCTTTCCTCAAACCTCTTGGTCATTTAATCAATTCTAAGTCCCTGTATAGAGGGATCAGAGACTCTCCGTCTCACCCTCTGATTCTGGGACTTGGGAATTGCCCTTTTCAAAGAGGATGGGTGGGCACTGGTAAAATGGAGGATACTGTTTCTGTCTGTCTCTTTTCTGAATAAATCGGTAGAAAGGTTACCATTCGGATCCTTGATTACCCTTGTGTCAAGAAAACTCACTGTGTGGCTATCACAAGTTAATGTAAATTGTAGACCAACGCATGCATGGTTCAGATGTGAGAGAAAGGACGCAAGGGTCTCACGCGGCCCCGCCCATATGCAAAAAATGTCATCGATGAATCTTTTCCACAATAAAATGTGGTTGTGGTACCACTCAGTATTATATACAAATGTATCTTCAATTTTCGACATATACGCATTTGCATAGGGCGGGGCCACGTTCGACCCCATCGTGGTCCCCCGCCTCTGCAGATAGTAGTTTTCATACAAGACAAAAAGAAGGAGTTGTACAAAAAATTCACATTCAATAGAAGAGTAATCACTTTTTTCTAGAAATGACTTGACTGCCTGTATACCTCCACTGTGTTCAATGGAGGTATATAGGCTAACCACATCGATCGTCACCAAAAGACTTTCTGGTGAAATAGGTCCTAGTTGGGCTATAGTGCTGAGAAAATGTTGCGTGTTTGCTAAGAAGGATGGAGTATCCTTTATTAGGGGTGTAAGTATCTTCTCAAGCACTATTGCAAATGGTGATAAAATGGATCCCACCGAAGCCACAATCGGGCGTCCTGGGGGGTCAATTAAGGTTTTATGGACCTTGGGGAGCACATAAAAAAACTGTGTTATTGGTGTATTTGGTAATCAGAAAGGTATACATATTTTTGTCAAAGATACCAAGTGTTGCAAAATGAGTCTTCAGGATTTTTTCTTTAATGTGAAAAACCGGATCCCCGTTCAAAGGTTCATATGTATTATCATCCGAGAGCTGTCGCTTAATTTCTGCTACATATTTCATTTTGTCCATGAGGACAATAGCGCTATTGTCCTCATGGACAAAATGAAATATGTAGCAGAAACGCGTCCTAGAATATGGGACATATTGTTACCCTGCAATAAATTTCCTATGAGCAGCATCAAGTCACGTCTGCTGGGATCCTTTACTTTACTATTCATTTTAATGGTAGGCGAACCTGAAAAACCTTCAGCTCATATTTGCAGCCTCCAAATACTTAGTAGAAGTGCAAAAATAGTCCCACAACATGGACAGTGACATACTAGAGGGGGATCAATGACAAAAATTCCAACAAAAAATAAGCATCTTAATCAGGGGACATTGTTCCAATAGCGTTTGTCACTCTGTGTAGCTGCGGTAACGCAGAAAAACCGCAAACAAATGCTGCACTACCCAAATGCACTATATAGAAAGCATATTATTGGTATATAACACCCCTGCTTCAATCACTTTTTTGGGGGGCAACTGGTATATCACACCAGTTGTAATTATTTGTTCCAAGAGCGTTTGCCCCCTCTGTATAGCTGCGGTATCGCAGCAGAAACGCACACAACTGCTGCACAATACAAATGTACTATAATATACACTGCTCAAAAAAATAAAGGGAACACAAAAATAACACATCCTAGATCTGAGTTAATTAAATATTCTTCTGAAATACTTTGTTCTTTATATAGTTGAATGTGCTGACAACAAAATCACACAAAAATAAAAAAATGGAAATCAAATTTTTCAACCCATGGAGGTCTGGATTTGGAGTCACACTCAAAATGAAAGTGGAAAAACACACTACAGGCTGATCCAACTTTGATGTAATGTCCTTAAAACAAGTCAAAATGAGGCTCAGTAGTGTGTGTGGCCTCCACGTGCCTGTATGACCTCCCTACAACGCCTGTGCATGCTCCTGATGAGGTGGCGGACGGTCTCCTGAGGGATCTCCTTCCAGACCTGGACTAAAGCATCTGCCAACTCCTGGACAGTCTGTGGTGCAACGTGACGTTGGTGGATAGAGCGAGACATGATGTCCCAGATGTGCTTAATTGGATTCAGGTCTGAGGAACGGGCGGGCCAGTCCATAGCATCAATGCCTTCGTCTTGCAGGAACTGCTGACACACTCCAGCCACATGAGGTCTAGCATTGTCTTGCATTAGGAGGAACCCAGGGCCAACCGCACCAGCATATGGTCTCACAAGGGGTCTGAGGATCTCATCTCGGTACCTAATGGCAGTCAGGCTACCTCTGGCGAGCACATGGAGGGCTGTGCGGCCCTCCAAAGAAATGCCACCCCACACCATTACTGACCCAATGCCAAACCGGTCATGCTGGAGGATGTTGCAGGCAGCAGAACGTTCTCCACGGCGTCTCCAGACTCTGTCACGTCTGTCACAGGTGCTCAGTGTGAACCTGCTTTTATCTGTGAAGAGCACAGGGCGCCAGTGGCGAATTTGCCAATCTTGGTGTTCTCTGGCAAATGCCAAACATCCTGCACGGTGTTTGGCTGTAAGCACAACCGCCACCTGTGGACGTCGGGCCCTCATATCACCCTCATGGAGTCTGTTTCTGACCGTTTGAGCAGACACATGCACATTTGTGGCCTGCTGGAGGTCATTTTGCATGGCTCTGGCAGTGCTTCTCCTGTTCCTCCTTGCACAAAGGCGGAGGTAGCGGTCCTGCTGCTGGGTTGTTGCCCTCCTACGGCCTCCTCCACGTCTCCTGATGTACTGGCCTGTCTCCTGGTAGCGCCTCCATGCTCTGGACACTACGCTGACAGACACAGCAAACCGTCTTGCCACAGCTCGCATTGATGTGCCATCCTGGATAAGCTACACTACCTGAGCCACTTGTGTGGGTTGTAGACTCCGTCTCATGCTACCAGTAGAGTGAAAGCATCGCCAGCATTCAAAAGTGACCAAAACATCAGCCAGGAAGCATAGGAACTGAGAAGTGGTCTGTGGTGACCACCTGCAGAACCACTCCTTTATTGGGGGTGTCTTGCTAATTGCCTATAATTTCCACCTGTTGTCTATCCCATTTGCACAACAGCATGTGAAATTGATTGTCACTCAGTGTTGCTTCCTAAGTGGACAGTTTGATTTCACAGAAGTGTGATTGACTTGGAGTTACATTGTGTTGTTTAAGTGTTCCCTTTATTTTTTTGAGCAGTGTACTTTCTATGTTAGAAAGTATATTATAAGTATATCACACCCCTCAGTAAGTCACACCTATCGATAGCACACCTATACCAGTCCTTAAAAGGACTTTTGTGGCCCTATTAGCTAGAGTTTGGTGTCCCTAACAGTCTGTCCCTGCTTCACACAGCAACCTCTCCCTACACTGGCAAAAGACTGAATGTAAATGGTCAGAACTCTGGCAACTGAAATTTAATGTGGATAAGTGCAAGATAATGCACCTGGGGCGTAAAAACCCAAGGGCAGAATATAGAATATTTGACACAGTCCTGACCTCAGTATCTGAGGAAAGGGATTTAGGAGTAATTATTTCAGAAGACTTAAAGGTGGGAAGACAATGTAATAGAGCAGCACGAAATGCCAGCAGAATGCTTGGATGTATAGGGAGAGGTATAAGCAGTAGAAAGAGTGAAGTGCTTATGCCGCTGTACAGAACACTGGTGAGACCTCACTTGGAGTATTGTGCGCAGTACTGGAGGCCATATCTCCAGAAGGATATAGATACTCTAGAGAGAGTTCAGAGAAGAGCTACTAAACTAGTACATGGATTGCAGGATAAAACTTACCAGGAAAGGTTAAAGGACCTTAATATGTATAGCTTGGAAGAAAGAAGAGACAGAGGGGATATGATAGAAACTTTTAAATACATAAAGGGAATCAACTCGGTAAAGGAAGAGAGCATATTTAAAAGAAGAAAAACTACCACAAGAGGACACAGTTTTAAATTAGAGGGGCAAAGGTTTAAAAGTAATATAAGGAAGTATTACTTTACTGAGAGAGTAGTGGATGCATGGAATAGCCTTCCTGCAGAAGTGGTAGCTGCAAATACAGTGAAGGGGTTTAAGCATGCATGGGATAGGCATAAGGCCATCCTTCATATAAGATAGGGCCGGGGGCTATCCATAGTATTCAGTATATTGGGCAGACTAGATGGGCCAAATGGTTCTTATCTGCCGACACATTCTATGTTTCTATGTTTCTATGTAAAATGGCTGCCAGCTCAGGTTTATTTAAAATGTAGGGGGTATGTCCATGTGCTGAAACGTCTCAATTGGCTGTCCTGTACCACCTGATGGATGTGTCATGGGTTAAAGTTCTTCACAATGTAAAAGAATATGGCGCCGGCTGACATCGCCATATGTTTGCCCGTTCAGCGAACCTCGAACGAGCAAAGTTCACCGCGAAACGACCGCCAGGCGAACTGCAAGGCCATCTTTATTTCAGAGTGCTGATATACTCATATTTACATCAGTGATATGTTTTTTGCATGCCATATTGATCTCTTCACCTCTGGTTTCAGCTGGGTTTTTCTTCATGAAAAAGCTTATCAGATTCGGGACTCTTCAATTGAATCATCGGTTATGACAAAAGTGAAGGGTGTTGGACGCTACAGTAACCGAGTTATGGATGTCGCAGACTATGTAATCCCCCAACAGGTAAGTCTCAAACTCTTCTCCCATTTTAATCTGTATTACAGTCAAATGCCACTTTAACCACATAAATATAAAGTCTGATTAATTTATATTCTGATGGAGGAGGGTCATAAATAAAAGGTGAATTCTGTTTCATTACTATTACCCCTTTTTATATGAGACATTGATAAATGAGTTGCTTTATTTCCCACACTACTAGGCTAAAAGATAAGGTCAAAACCCTTAGAGCCAAAACCCAAAGTGGACTCTAAAGAAAGAGTTTATACTCAAGGTAAAAAAATGCAAGCAGCAACTTTGCACCAAACTTCACAGCAGACCTCCCAAGTGCCTGTCTTTTGGTGTATCTTTTTGATCTAAGGTATAGATTTGCGTTATTACATTTGCAGTATTGATCCAGAAGTGTTTGATGCTATTCGGATTTTAGAAATTTTCGTAAATTTTTTATGAATTTTTGCTTTTTCTCTCTTCCGTCCCCAAGCTCTTGCATGCATTGACAGAAATAGTAAATCATGTCTGAGTGGCACTCACGTACATAGCTAAATCGGCAATGTAATATGTGCGTATTGCGCGCGTAATACAGGCGTGGGTCACTGTTGCTACATTTTTCAAGCTGCTAGAAGTTTCCTGAGACTGATAAAATGGTTGGCATGGAAGAACATCACAATAGCTTTATATGGAGATAGAGTGCTCCAATATATTCTAATATATTTTTGCGCAATACGTGCAACTTCACATTTTAGCAGGTCTGACTACATATTACTGATTGGAGCACTAAGTATTGTTGTAAACTTGTGACATCACAGCACTATGTCTGTAGCATGTATGTATGGACAGCAGAGAAACAGTAATTCCTATCACACTACCTAACACCATGCACTGGAACCTATCAGCTACACTATATCACTCTCTAAACTACACTGACTATCTCCCACTAACTATCTGCATTTTATATATATATATATAATCTATCTAACTATCTATCTAATGTAATGAGTGGAAAGCACAGGGCACAGCAATGACACTGCTGTCTCTCTCAGAAGTCCATAAAACTACAGAAAATGGCTGCTGGGGAGTTTCTTATATAGTAAGGGGTAGGCAACTTTTCTATTGGTTGCTAAGCTCTGACAAAGAAATTGCAGCCTTCTCATTGGCCCACAAGCAAGAAGGGAGGTTACTGATGAAAAATAAATTTTAGAATATTCACGAATAAGAATATATAGCACTATATTCTAAATCTTCTCGAATTCTCGAAGTAGCGATATTCGCGATTAAAATTTGCGATTCGAATATTCGCGCCCAACACTATTATGGAATAATATTTATATTTTTTTAAGTGGCTTGTTGGGGGACAAAAAATTAAGCCTTGAAAGGGTCAGAATGCCTGCCCATACGACATGGACAAGTGTTAATTGTCAGAAGAAAAAGTAGCTCATTGTGAATGAGCCTACAAAAATTCCCTTTTAATTGGGAGTAGCAGCACTGCAGTGTGGATGTGGAAAGGGTAGGGTATTAGAAGCACTTGACCACAATAGTAGCAGCAGCAGAAAATGCATAGCATAAAACATACAAGGCAGTAGGTCTGCTGTCTATGGGTTGTGGTAGTAGTGGCAGATGGGTAGCGTTAATATTGGTGGCAGTAGAAAGCAGCAAGGAGCAGCAGTCAAAGCAGTGGCAGCAGCAGCCATATGGTATATCTTGGCAGTCAGGCAGCAGAATGATGGAGGCAGCAGCAGCCTTACGGAAGATGATGGTAGGCAGGCAGCAGCAGTGGCATGATGAAGGCAGCAGCTGTACAGAACATGATAGCCAGCAGTCTGCAACAGTGGCATGATGGCAGCGGTGGCATGATGGAGGCAATAGCAGCAGCAGCCGTACAGAACATGATGGTCGACAGGCAGCAACAGTGGCATGATGGAGGCGCAGCATAATGGAGGCAGGGTGGCAGGCAGGCAGACAGCAACAGTGTCAAGTTGGGGCACCGTCAGCAAGGCCAGATCTATTCATCGACCTCAGCCGGAGAAGTGTGAAAACCCTCACCAATCCAGGCTTGGTTCATTTTGAAACCTCCCAAGAAAAAATATCCTCCAACCAATAATATAAAAGTAAACTTTATTTATATGTATCACAGTATCCAAAAAAATAATCACATAAAATCATACAATAAGCAGCAGCAGATAGATGCCCCAAAGAGAGGATAAAGAGGGCGCTACAGAGTCAGCCAACCACAAAAGCTAATGCCTTCACAGAAGTAAATACATGTGCAAACATGGAAGGTCCTAATAATAATGTCAGTACCATAAAGAGGCTAAAATCCCCAGTATTAACAAGTGAATAGCAAAGGACCATACCAGCAATAAACAAGTAATAACATAAGTGACAGACCGACCCTGCAGTGTCCTCCTCCCTTAACGCCATTTCGCCACACCAGGCTTCTTCCGGGGATAGAGAGAACATGTAGCCAACTCCTTTATATACCTATATGTGCCACTAATTAAAACACAGCTGTTACCTATAAGAAATCCTGTAGATCATGGAGCTGCTACAAGTGGGGCCGGATGGGGAGGGCGCGAGGTGCGGGGCACGCACGCCAAACCAAAGTGAGGCATATGAAGCGCCCGCCATGCACGGCCCAGCCCAACCTCTAAGATGGCCGTGCGCTCCACGCTGGAGCGCACCACCAATAGGAGGAAATCACTGCAGATGCGCTCCAGCCTTGAACGCAAACGGCACAGTGCATAGAACAACCAAGACACAGCACCACCAAGAGGGGAAAAGACCATAATTACAGTATAATGACATATCAAAGGTACCATTCAAAGAAATGTATCAAAATATCCCATCATAATCCATATAAAAATATATAAAAATGGTAAAAAAATTGTAAAATAAATGTAACAAACAGTGAATTGAATATCAGATGTCATGATTACAAATAAACATGATCATAGATAAACATTAGGGTTGTCCCGATACCGATACTAGTATCGGTATCGGGACCGATTCCGAGTTTTCTCGGCGGTACTCAGCCGCCGATACCCCGCCCCGATACATAAATAGAATACTTTTTTTTTTTTCCCGCAATGAATATTTTTGCGGCCCGGCAAAGATGCAGCATCGGGAGAGAGGAGGGGCTGGAGTCCGTAACTATGGGCGGGGCCCGGTGCAGTCACTGTACTCTTACACCGGGCCCCGCCGCTCACCAAAGTATTTATAAACGTGAATCCTTATCCTGTTATTAAGTTGAACTAACGCTGCCCTCTCCCATGTTCCCATGTTCTCCTGTATCCCCCTGTAAGCTTCAATAGCAGGCAGAGCAGACGGCAGCAGTAACGTCACTCACTGACGTAGAGCGCCTGCTCCGCCCACTTTATGAATGAAGCAGGTGGAGCAGACGCGCGACGTCAGTGAGTGACGTTACTGGTGCCGTCCGCTCTGCCTGCTATGGAAGCTTAAGTAAGTGCTGTGGGGATACAGGGGGATACAGGGGAACATGGGAGAGGGCAGCGTTAGTTCAACTTAATAACAGGATAAGGATTCACGTTTATAAATACTTCGGTGAGCGGCGGGGCCCGGTGTATTGGGGGACACTGTTATGAGGGGGATCTGTGGATGACATATAGCAGTGTCATCCACAGATCCTCCCCATAACAGTTCCATCCACAGATCCCCTATAACAGCACCATCCACAGATCCCCCACCAAATAACAATGCCATCCTCAGATCCCCCCACCCCATAACAATGCCATCCACAGATATCCCACCCCATAGCAGTACCATCCACAGATCCTCATAACAGTGCCATCCACAGATCCCCCATAACAGCACCATCCACAGATCCCCATAACAGTGCCATCCACAGATCCCCCATAACAGTGCCATCCACAGATCCCCCATAACAGTGCCATCCACAGATCCCCCATAACAGTGCCATCCACAGATCCCCCATAACAGTGCCATCCACAGATCCCCATAACAGTGCCATCCACAGATCCCCTATAACAGTGCCATCCACAGATCCCCCATAACAGCGCCATCCACAGATCCCCCATAACAGTGCCATCCACAGATCCCCCATAACAGTGCCATCCACAGATCCCCCATAACAGTGCCATCCACAGGTCCCCCATAACAGTGCCATCCACAGATCCCCCACATGACAGTGCGTCATCCACAGATCCACAGATCCCCCAAAACGGTCACATGACATTTAAAAAAAGTATCGGTATTCGGTATCGGTGACTACTTGAAAAAAAGTATCGGTACTTGTACTCGGTCCTAAAAAAGTGGTATCGGGACAACCCTAATAAACATGATTGTATCAGATGTTGAAATCACAAACGTGTGTGATTACAGTATAATATTTAACATAATTCATATATAGGCTCAGTGATTGGCAACCCTTGTAGAATAAATAAATAAATAGCGAAGGATCAAAATTCATCGTAAAGTGCATTTCAACATCACAATTTCATATAATAATAAAGCATATCATTCATAAGTGCAAAAAATTTGTTGATTAATAACTAACACTGTGTGTGTGACAAATTGTGAACATGCAGTGCTCACCGAGTGACATGCTCAAAAGTGAAAGTGCTTAAAATGAATAATAGTCTCAATGGGACAAAAGGTACATATCACACAAACTCAACAGACGTGCACAATACACTGCCTGTCCAAAAAAAAAAAGTTGCCACCTGGATTTAACTAAGCAAATAGATAATTGGATAATTACTGCATGGGCGATTATCTTTCAGCTGGCAACAAGTTATTTAACCCCAACTGGTGCAATGAGTTGCTTCTCATTTCTTAAACAACCATATCGAAAGACACATCTCGTGGTCGTGGAAAAGATGTTAGTCTGTTTGAGAATGGTCAAATCATTGGCATGCATCAAGCAGAGAAAACATCTAAGGAGGTGGCAGAAACTACTAAAATTGGGCTAAGAACTGTCCAATGCATTATTAAAAACTGGAAGGATAGTGGGGATCCATCGTATTCGAGGAAGAAATGTGGCGAGAACAAAATCCTGAATGATCGTGATCGGCGATCACTTAAACGTTTTGTGAAATCAAATTGAAGAAAAACAACAGTAGAACTCAGGGCTATGTTTAATAGTGAAAGTAAGAGCATTTCCACATGCACAATGTGAAGGGAACTCAAGGGATTGGGACTGAACAGCTGTGTAAGAAAACCACTAATCTGTGAGACAAACCAGAAAAAAAAGGCTTCAATTTGCTAGGGAGCATAAAGATTGGAAGAAGGCCATGTGGTCTGATGAGTCCAGATTTACCCTGTCCCAGAGTGATGGGCGCATCACGGTAAGAAGAGAGGCAGATGAAGTGATGCACCCATCATGCTTAGTGCCTACTGTACAAGCCTGTGTGGGCAGTGCTATGATCTGGGGTTGCTGCAGTTGGTCAGGTCTAGGGTCAGCAACAGTGTGTGCTTCAAGAATGAGGTCAGCTGACTACCTGAACATACTGAATGACCAGGTTATTCCATCAATGGATTTATTCTTTCCTGATGGCACGGGCATATTCCAAGATGACAATGCCAGGATTCATCGGGCTCAAATTGTGAAAGAGTGGTTCAGGGAGCATGAGACATCATTTTCACACAGGGATTGGCCACCACAGAGTCCAGACCTTAACCCCATTGAGAATCAAATTTTTTTTGGACAGGCATTGTATATGATTAAAACATTATACATAAATGTAAAATTGGCCAGATCCATTCAGTCCAGCCCTATCCAGTTGTACCTTTAGCTATATCGCTCCCCAACGATGGGTCATGTATATACTTCACCACTGTGTCACTCCATCGATTACATATCTTTTTCTTTTCAAACAACCTATTATAGACACAAATTAAAAAACTAGGAGTTAAAATTAAGTTGAAAATAATTAAAACAATGTAGACCGTCTCCAACACAAAGGGGAAAGGGAAACAAAAGAAAGCCAAGAAGAAAAATGCCAGTAAATGCATTATAAATAAGGTGAAAATGATAACTCCTCATTCAAACCCCTGGGTGCCACACAATCCAATTCATAAATCTATCTCACTTCTTTCTGGGCCAGAAGCTTCCTCCAATTTTCCCCTCTCACTGAAATGAACACCCGGTCGATGCCTCTTACTCGAAAACCAGAACTATCACAATTATGAAATTCTTTAAAATGTCTAGGTATGGATCTCAGTTTAGTTAAGTCCTGTTCCTCTTTCGCCCCAAACAATACCCAATACATGTTCCCGGACACGTCTCCTCAGTTCCCTTGTGGTCATGCCCACATGTGTAAGGCCGATTCATTGGCCTGTATTTGTGGGAGGGGCTTGGCTGCCTACATCAGCGGCCGGCGCCCTCCCACACGTGTACGGCGTACAGAGTTCTAGAGTTCCGGAGCGTGCGTTGTACCTGACAGTCCTGCCGAACAGGCCAGGTAAGTCGATGTCCGGTGGTGCGGTCGGCCCCGTTGGTAAGCGGGTCCCACGCTCCGGACCACTTCACATGCCCTCGTTCTCCGCTCACAGCGGGCGGGGGCTCCGGCAGAGGTTGGCAACGGGGGAGCGGGGTCTCGACGGTAGAGGGTTCCCTCCCGCCCGTGGGCGGCGGCACTTCGTTCGTCCGACGGAGGTGGTGGAGACGGCGCTCCCCCCTCCGCCGCTTAGGTCGGGCGTGGTGGTCGCTCGCCGACGGGGGGCGGGGCCCACGGCCAGGAGAGGCCGCCCCCCGTCCACCTCTTCAGGCCACCTCCCACGCTCCATGTTCAGCCGGTGCTGCCCGCTCCCCCACGTGGTGGGCGTGCCCCTCAGCGGCGGGCCGGCCCCCCAGTTGGGGGGAGGCGCCCCTGCCATGAGCGCTCTGTCGGGGAGCGGGGCGGCTCCATGTGGCTCCTCCTTGCCACAATCGGGATGGGGCAAGGCCACACAGGCCCCCCCCCCCCCCGTCTCTGTCCAAGCCAGGAGGCACCACCGTGTCCCCACGCGGTGGAGATGCCCAGCCGGCGGTGGGTCGGCCCCTCTGAAAAAGGGGGGCACCACCACACTGAGCACTCCACCAGGGAGCGGTGGGCCTCCCACGCGGCACGTTGTTAATTGGTAAAAGGGGGAAGGCTGCGTCATGTTAAGCTTCCCCCTGTTCCAAATCATGCCAGGGGGCAACGCCGTTTCCCCACGCGGTGGAGGCGCTCAGCCGGCGGAGGGTCGGCCCTCAGACGGCAGGAGGGCACCCTCGCACTGAGCACTCCACCAGGGACCGGTGAGGCCCCCCACGCGGCATTCCGTTATCGGCAGGGATAGGCCCTCACCACCGGGGGCCCTCCCTGTGTCGGTTCATGCCTGAGGGCTGCGCGGCTCCCCACGCGGCAGGAGTGCTCAGCCGGCGGGCGGGCCAGCCCTCGAACGCAAGGGGCCCCCCCGCACTGCGCACCCTGCCAGGGACTCGCGTTAGCTCTCCACGTGGCACAAAATCGTGTTGCGTGAGGCGCGAGCCGTTGCTCAAAGGTATCCCCCCACTTGGTCCTCGGTGCCAGGGAGCTCCGCGCTCCCCACGCGGTTCACAGTGGAGCACGGTGGGGGACGCAATGGCCCGCGCCTCGCACACACCTAAAGTCTGGCACGGGCCGCCGTGCTGCTTAGGTAGGTAGGGGTTCACCACAAACGACAGACAGAGACAGGGGGTGGACAACGTCAATCAATGCCGCCCCCATCCATTGATCAAATCCAAAGCTTACAGCTCGTGCTCCATCAGTTGTACCTCGTGCATTGACTGGTTTCTTTGTGTTGTTTGTTTCCCAGGTCTGAGAAAAAAAAAAAAAAAACAAGAGAAGTCAGCCTAGGATTTCACTCGAGTTTTCTTTTGAACAAGGTAGTGGGGGTTCACACCAGTGGCGGGAGGTATTGATCGTTAGCAAGGGAGTGGTCTCATGCACTGTTTTATGTCCAGGTTGTTCCTTTTTCAAAAAAAAAAAAAAAAACATCCGCAGGGTTTTGAGCGCAGAGTTCCTCAGTTGGTAAGTAAGTCAGGTCTCCTAGCGTGTACTTCCGGGTGGCGGTTCCTGGCCACTCTTTCACGGCCTTTCTGGGGTTAGTGTGCGTGCTTCACAGGGACAGTGCACCTTTTCTACCACGTTGTCAAACAGCTTCACGGACACGGGTGGTCGCCCAGGGTAGTCGGTCACCTTGCGTTATTGTTTCCACAGCTGCGATGTCGCACGCGTCTGACATTATGGAAGCATCAGTGCATGAAAACGCTGCAGGGTCGTCCGAAGGGGGCAGTACGCTATCCCTGCGTGCTTGGACTATTCCCAAGCTGATGGCGGAGCTGACGAGGCGGGGCGTTCCTTTCCCGGCATCTGCCAGAAAAGCGGAGCTATACCGGCTATGGAAAGACTCCCTGGTGCCCAGCAGCGGTGATCCCCCCGCAACCACGATACAAACATCGCTGGCCCAATTACACCTCATGCTGAACAATTTGACGTCGGCCGTCACGTCCATACAGGCTAGACTAGAGTCAGTCGAGGCTCACAACTCAGCAGTGTCGGTCTCTTCACCCGAGCCTCCGGTCGCCTCCACCTCTGCCGCGGCAGACATTCGCACTGCCCAGCCAGTCCCCAACGTGACTCCGTCTCATTTTGTCCCCATCAGCATCAGAAAGGACATCCTAGAGGGTAGGGATGTCAATCTCGCTTCCCTACTAATAGCCTCCAGGGACCTTTCCGACAACAAGGTCATAGCTTGCGGGGAAGTGTCGGTGGTCCTGAGAAGCCGCGACCACCGGCTCAATCGCAAATTGAACATTCCAGAGTTCGTCATGGCTTTCAGCCTTTTCAGGGACGTCATTTGTACTGCCAGGCCGGACAGGAGGGAGGAACTAGACCTGTACCTCTTTCGGGTCACAGAATTGGGTCATAGGTATGGTGGGAACGCGTTCTATGATTACCACTGTTCGTTCTCAGCCAAAGCAGCTGCGGCCCTGTCCCAATTTCAACATGTCACAGACTGGTCCGTCTTGGACACAGAGTTGTTCTGCAGACACTTTGCAGGCCTGAAAGCTCCCTCCTGTTCTGCCTGTCAGTCTATCTTCCACTCAGTAGAGTGGTGCCATAAGTCGGCTGTCAGCACGACATCATACCCCTCCGGCTCTTCTGCGGGACCACTCGACATCTTCAGACCCCCCAATTCGGTAGATAAACTAGGACGACCCATTGTCCAGTTAGGTAGGGCCCAGATATGCAACAATTTTAATTACGCGTCTTGTAATTTCGGGCAATGCCGTTTGTTGCATATCTGTACCAACTGCTTCAGGGCCCACCCCCGAGTAGCTTGCTCATTAAAATCGGTGAAGAATTACATGAGCGTGGTCAATACTAGTCGTCTACAGCTACAATTGCAAGGTCATCATAATCCAGGGTTTGTGCAGTTTCTGGTATCAGGGTTTCATGAGGGTTTCCACACGAGGTTAATCACGACCCCAGAGGTCACACACGAGTGTAGGAACCTTCAGTCAGCCGAAAGGAATCCTGGCTCAGTAGACACACTCATAGAGTCCGAGTTAGACAAAGGGTTCTTAATTGGTCCTTTCGAAGTGCCCCCATTTCAACGGTGGAGAGTCAGTCCTGTGGGGGTTGTCACAGGCAAGTTCAGTAAGAAGGAGAGACTCATCATTGACTTGTCTGCCCCACATGGCTCCCAGGTCCCCAGCCTCAACTCCCTCATTCCTTCGGAAGAAGTTGGTATGAGGTATTCTTCTATAGACCAGGCCATCGCCATCATCATGAAGACAGGTCCCGGGTCCGTGTTGTCCAAAGCAGATATATCGGACGCCTTTAAATTGCTCCCCATCATGCCAGCACTCTGGCAATGGCACGGTATCAGGTGGAGAGGCCTGTATTATTTCGCGACAAAACTCACCTTTGGTTCAAAGAGCAGCCCCTGGCTCTTCGATCAGCTGGCTCAAGCCCTTCACTGGGTTCTGGTACACAAGGTTCGCTGCGAATTCGTCATCCATTACTTAGATGACTTCCTGCTGATTGAGAGGCCAGGGGCTGCTCCTCTGGGGCTGGGGAAGCTGCTAAGGTGTTTCTCCCAGTTGGGGGTACCAGTTTCTTCCAAGAAAGTAGAGGGCCCGTCCACCGTGATCACCTTTCTGGGCATCGAGTTAGACTCCCAACGCATGTTAGCCAGGTTACCTGCGGACAAGCTAACGAGAGTCAGAGAAGTGATCCACAGGTTTTCAGTCACGTCAGTGGTCACTAAGACTGATCTTCAGTCGCTACTGGGCATGTTAAATTTTGCCATGCGCATCATTCCGCAGGGCAGAACGTTCATATCCCGCCTGCTGGCGCTCTTA
This sequence comes from Bufo bufo, assembly GCF_905171765.1. NCBI lineage: Eukaryota > Metazoa > Chordata > Amphibia > Anura > Bufonidae > Bufo > Bufo bufo. The sequence continues at coordinate 159,082,148 of NC_053394.1, forward strand.
AGCACCGCCCCAGAACAGGACAGCCCAGTGCGTCTGGACAGTCAGGCCTTAGCGGATCTCCGTATGTGGGACCATTTTCTGGACCAGTGGAACGGGGTGTCCCTATTCGTTCCCGAGCTGTCGTGTCAGTCCCCCTTAGTCTTTTCAGACGCGGCGGCCGGCACAGGGTTTGCCGCTATATTTGGCACTCACTGGGTTGCAGACGGATGACCTGCCGAGGCGGAACTAATCCCAGGGTTCCTCCAAACCTCGGCACTGTTCGAGCTGTACCCCATTGTGGTAGCTGCTCACATATGGGGCAGTCTTTGGGCGAATCAGTCCGTCCTGTTTGTGACTGACAACGCAGCCGTGGTAGACATCATAGACAGTGGGTCATCAAAGTCAAGCCATGTCATGTGCTTCCTTAGACGGTTAGTACAGCTCTCCCTACACCACCATTTCCACGTTCATAGCGCGCATGTGCCAGGTGAGCGAAACTTGGCTGCCGACGCCTTGTCGAGGGCTAACTTTTCCCGTTTCTTTCAGATCATGCCAGAGGCAGATGCGACAGGCGCCACCGTTCCTCCTCACGAGTCCTTAATGTTAGCGTAATCGACCACCTTGAGACGGCCCACGCTCTGATTCGCAATTCCCTCTCGCCCAACACGACCAGAGCGTACCACACCGGGTGGAAGATGTTCCGCAGGTTCTAGGGGGAATGTCCTCAGGGGGAATCCAGTTTTCCAGATCACATCCTGGCGTTCATTGGCTACTGCCACTCAGTGCACAAGCTCTCCCACAGTACGGTGAGGTCGTACCTAGCGGGTGTACAACATTTCCTCTCTGTTAGTCATCCCGAACGACCATCAGTGTTCGCCATGCACGCTGTCAAAGCCGCACTCAAGGGCTTAAGCAAATGCGGACGTCAAGGCCAAGGGCGTAGGCAAGCGGTCACCGGGCCCCTTTTTCGCAATCTATCCGACGTCCTGGACAGTAATCCTTTCGGGGTTTTGCCCAGCCTGGTACTCAAATCTGCCATCTATTTAGCCTTTTACGGCTTTCTGAGGCCTGGGGAGTTCACTTGTTCTTCCGGCAGTAGCAAGTTCCTCACGGTCAGCCAGCTGGTCCAGAACACCATAGGGTTCACGTTACTGCTCAGGACGTCCAAGACCTCCCAGGTGGGCCCCCCTGTCCCGGTGTCCTTCTTTCCCACGTCACATCAATGGTGCCCCGTCGCGGTGCTCCGTCAGCTACGGTCCGCCTTGTCGGGGTCTGGGCCTAACAGTCCACTGTTGCCCTTCGGTGTGGTTCCACTCACCACCCATCAGTTCGTATCCCACGTCAGGTCACTGGTGGCCAGCCTGGGCTGCGACCCCTCCACTATTTCAGGACATTCGTTCCGCATAGGCGCTGCGTCTGCAGCATCCAAGAATCAAGTACCAGCACACGTCATTCAGAAATTAGGGCGTTGGCACTCGGCATGTTTCACCCGTTACATACCTCACCCCGATACTGAAATGTCAACAGCTTTTCAGAACCTGGCGTTGTAATAACGTCGCAATAAATTACTTTTGCCTATCAGTATGTCTTTTGCCCTCTTTCAGGCGTCCCTCCACGACGCGGTTGCGGCACAACTCTGACCGCTTAGGGTTAGGTATCCCAGGTAGGGTCAGGTACGTACCTCGTGGCCACGACCACAAGTGTAAGGCCGATTCATTGGCCTGTATTTGTGGGAGGGGCTTGGCTGCCTACATCAGCGGCCGGCGCCCTCCCACACGTGTACGGCGTACAGAGTTCTCCCTCCCACCCAGCCCCCTTTTCCTGCTACTCTCAAAGGGGATGCCCTCTTTCAGGCGTCCCTCCACGACGCGGTTGCGGCACAACTCTGACCGCTTAGGGTTAGGTATCCCAGGTAGGGTCAGGTACGTACCTGGTGGCCACGACCACAAATATAAGTTGGCATGGGCACTGTGCTAACGAAATCCCCCCTGGCGTACAACATGTGATGTTGTAGGTAATTCTATATTGTTTCTCAGCCTTAGCTGGATTACAGAAGTGTGAGGCTCGATCCACATTTGTACAAGCAGAACATTTTCCACATGGAGAACACCCCCATTGTGGTCCCTTAGAGCCAAACCTTTTAGATGGATAATCACACGAGTAATAGCTCCTCACCAAGATGTCCCTCAGGTTTTTGGACCTTCTGTATGTGATCAATGATACCGTAGGGATAGCTTTTTCCAAAATTGGATCCAATCTCAGTACCTCCCAGTATTTCATCAAGGCTGATCTCATCTTCCTCCATTGCGTGTTGTATGTAGATACAAACCACACTTTGTCATCTTGTTTTCTGGATAGTTTCTAATAGGTTCTGAGGAGGTCATATCTTTGTCTGCTTTTGGCTCTTTCATATCCCTGTGTTATACATGGTGCTGGGTAGCCCCTCTCTTGGAATCTAGATGTGAGGTCCATAGCTTGTTTTTCAAAGTTCTCTTCTGTCGAACAAATGTGTTTCAGTCTCAGATATTGACTGTAAGGTATACTATGGATGAGGTTCTTTGGATGACATGAGTTGGCGTGAATTAGTTTCCTCAATTTCACTTAGGGTTTTAATCAATCTGGTTACATATTCTTCTCTAATGAGGTTGAGGTCCCCTTCCTGTACTACCAGAGGGTTCTTTGCCCATGGTGTGGGAAATGGTCTCCCCATAAGTATCTCAAATGGTGATATCCCTAGCTTTTTATTAGGGGCCATCCTGATCTCAGCTAAGACTATTGGCAGTATATCTTTCCATTTCTCAAATGTGCCCCCTGTTGCCTTTCTCAATTTATCTTTTAGGGTTCTGTTCATGTGTTCCACAATGCCGGAGCTTTGTGGGTGGTATGGGATATGAAATTTCCATTCAACCTTAAGGAATCTTGTCAGCTCCTTGTTTACCTTTGAGGTAAAAGCTGGCCCTTGGTCAGATTCAATTACCAATGGACAGCCCCACCTTGGAATGATGTCATGTGTCAGTATCCTTGCTACTGTTTTGGCATCTTTTGATCTTGTAGGGTAGACCTCTGGCCATCTTGAGAACATGTCAACTATGACCAAGGCGTATTCTTGTTTACCTTTCTGTCTAGGTATGTGTGTGAAGTCTACCTGCAGATGTGTAAAAAGGGTTGTGGGGTAATCAAGGTGTTGATTTGGGACTTTGACATTGGTGTTTGGGTTGTTCCTCAAACATGTGATACACCTTCCCACATAATCTGACACTAACTGTTTAATGCCTGTAATATAGAAATTTTGTGCTAGCAGCATGTGTGTTGTTTGAATGCTGTTGTGTCCTACTCCATGAAAATGTGCAATAAACGGAGGGGAGCTGTGCTGTGGTATGCATGGTTTCCTCTCTTTGCAGATTAATCCTGTCCTAGGATTCTTCTGCAAGATTGGATAACACCAATCGGCCATTTCATCATCAGTAGCTGAGGACTGGAGATCCACAAGCATCTGAGTTAACTCAAGTGAAGGAGGTCCTAAATTCACCATTTGCAATGTGGCCGGGGCCATCAGTGCAGCCTTCTTGGCCTCCGCGTCTGCCAGGGCATTGCCTTGGGACACATGATCTTTACCACCAGTATGCGCCCTGCAGTGGACAATTGCAATCTGTGAGGGAAATCTTATGGCTTCTAAAAGTTGTATGACAAGTTGTTAATGTGATATGTGCTTACCATCAGCTGCAATGAATCCTCTCCTTTGCCAAATGACCCCGTGGTCCCAGACCACTCCATGTGCGTACCTGCTGTCAGTGTAAATGGTGACTGGCTTGCCTTCATGTAGTATGTATGCTCTCGTGAGTGCAATTAATTCTGCTGCTTGTGCAGATTGGTATGTGATGGGTCTGGCTTCTAGGACAACATCGGGTAGCATAACAATAGCATATCCTGCATGATAAGTGTTGTCATTTGGTCTGCTGCAGGATCCATCAACAAAAACATCAGGAGCCCCTTCTACTGGTACAGATTGTAAATCAGAGCGGGGTGATGTCTCATGTTGTATGGCGTGTATACAATCATGTGCCTCTGTCAAGTGATCCTCAGGTCCTTTAAGTCCTAATAGGGCATTCAAGATAGGTGCTGGACCTGAGGTGTGTATTGCGTATTTGATTTGGAGGGAGGGATTGCTGAGGAGTAGAATCTCATATCCAGATAGTCTTTGTGCGGACATGTGCTGTGTGTGTATGCATTTGAGAAGGCCTACTACATCATGTGTGGTATACAGGATAGTCTCATGTCCCATTGTGAGTGGCGTTGCAAGCTCAACCATCATAGCACAGGCTGCAAGAGATCTCAGACAGGCCGGCATTCCTTGGACGGATGCCGGAACCACCTTTGAGAAAAAGGCACAAGGACGTAACTTGCCTCCGTGATATTGTGTCAGCACACCCGCCATGGTTTTACAATTTTGTCGAGCATATACGTGGAATGTGAGTTTGTAGTCAGGGAGGCCCAAACCTGGACTTGTCATTAAAGAACATTTCAAATAATCAAATGCATTAAACATTTCCTCAGACCACCTGATGAGATCTGGCATGTCTGCCAGAGTGGCTTGTCTCATTACATTGTCATAATAGGAGCGATCAGGAATCCATTGTCTGCAGTAGTTTATCATACCAAGGAAAGATAACATTTCTTTCTTGGTGTGCGGGTTGACCAGGCCCTCAACAGACTGGACTCTTTTTGTGCTGATTCTCCTTTCTCCCTTTGTGAGAACAAAGCCCAAGTATTCAACTTGCTTTTTACACCATTGCATTTTCTTGCGTGACACCTTGTGTCCACATTCAGACAACCATTTCAACAAAGATAAACCATCTGTTACATTGGCCTCCTCTGACACACTGCAAAATAACAAATCATCCACGTATTGCAAGAGTACAGAACCCTGGGGGAGGGGTGCCATGGCTTTAAACTGGCTTGGAGGACAATGCTGTACACTACAGGTGAATCAGCATATCCCTGGGGCATCCTGCACCAGGCGAGTTGACGACCCTCAAAGGAAAAAGCAAAAAGGAGTCTGGTCTGCTTGTCAACCGGGATAGAGAAGAAAGCATTCTTCAGGTCTATCACGCTGAAACAGACAGCATCTGCAGGGATGGCTGAGAGCAGCTGTGTCACATCAGGTACAATGGGCGCAATAGGGATGATGAGACTATTAATTGCCCTTAAGTATTGTACAAATCTTACCGTACCATCGGCCTTCGTCACTGGATCGATGGGTGTACTGTATGGTGAGACAGTGTCCTCTAGGACTCCGGTCCGTAGGAATTCCTGTATCATGGGTCTTAACCCTTCGATTTTCTCTTTCGATAGTGGGTATTGTTTTTGGTACACCGTGGTTGCATCTGCTCTGAGTGTGGCCCTATATGGAGTACAGTCAATGAATCCTGTGTCATAGTCTCCGGATGACCACAGGTTAGGATCAATGTCCTCCAATTGTGACTCAAATGTGGTGAGTGTAGGAAAAAATGATGATGATGAGGGTTTGGCAATGGGTATAAGATCTGATCGCACATCCAGTCCTCCCTGAGATGCAAAAACCTTGAGTTTTAACTTGCAGAACAAATCTCTACCTAAGAGGTTTACTGGACACTCAGGGATGATGCTGAAAGTGTGGTCAGTGATGTAATCTCCGTCTATGGTTTCAAGTGTCAGTCAGGGCCGTCTTTACCAAGGGGCAAAAGGGGCAGCTGCCCCGGGCCCAGTTGCTCCTGGGGGGCCCAAGGCAGCTGCCTCTTGAGCCCTGCTAGCCACTGCCCCGGGTGTCAAGCTGTCAGCTACACAGGGGTGCTGCCGTGCCTGCCTGCACTGAGTCCAGGCATCATGATCGTACTGTGTTAAAGTTGTGACTGATCCCTTCAGGACCTTAATGACATCATCACCATGTGACCAGTAACCTAGCAATTACTGGTCACATGGCTATGAGGTCATCACAGGTCCTACCAGGAGTGTTGCTGTGGAGCTTTTTTGTGTGAACATTACATCAGAAAAAGGTGACAGGGGCTGTTATGTTAATATACTGTAAACTACTGTATAGTGGTGGGCTGTATACTGTGTGGGGGGCCTGTATATTGTGTGGGGGCCTGTATATTGTGTGGGGGCCTGTATACTGTGTGGGGGCTGTATACTGTGTGGGGGCTGTATACTGTGTGGTGGGCTGTATACTGTGTGGGGGCCTGTATACTGTGGGGGGGGGCTCTATACTGTGTGGTGGGCTGTATACTGTGTGGTGGGCTGTATACTGTGTGGGGGCCTGTATACTGTTGGGGGCCTGTATACTGTGGGGGCTCTGTATACTGTGTGGGGGCCTGTATACTGTGGGGGGGGGGGGCTGTATACTGTGTGGTGGGCTGTATACTGTGTGGGGGCCTGTATACTGTGGGGGGCTGTATACTGTGGGGGCTGTATACTGTGTGGTGGGCTGTATACTGTGTGGGGGCCTGTATACTGTGGGGGGGGGGGCTGTATACTGTGTGGTGGGCTGTATACTGTGTGCGGGCCTGTATACTGTGGGGGGGGGCTGTATACTGTGTGGTGGGCTGTATACTGTGTGGGGGCCTGTATACTGTGGGGGGGGCTGTATACTGTGTGGTGGGCTGTATACTGTGTGGGACTGTATACTGTGTGGGGGCCTGTATACTGTGGGGGGGGGCTGTATACTGTGTGGGGGTTGTATACTGTGGGGGGGCCTGTATAGTGTGTGTGGGGGGGGCTTTATAGTGTGGGGGGCCTGTATAGTGTGGGGGCCTGTATAGTGTGGGGGGCTATACTGCTGTACTGTATACTGTGGGGGTCTGTATACTGTATACTGTGGGTGCGGTATTGTGTGGAGTGCTATACTGCTGTACTGTATTGTGTGGGGGGCTGTATCGTGTATAGTTTGGGGTGCTGTATACAGTGAGGTGTTGTATACTGTGAGGTGCTGTATACTGTGGGCTGCTATACTGCTCTACTATATACTGTGGGGTACTGTATAGTGTGGGGTGCTATACTGCTCTACTATATACTGTGGGGTACTGTATAGTGTGGGGTGCTATACTTCTCTACTATATACTGTGGGGTACTGTATAGTGTGGGGTGCTAAACTGCATACTGTGTGGTGCTGTATACTATAGGGTGCTATACTGCATACTGTGGGTTGCTGTATACTATAGGGTGCTATACTGCATACTGTGGGTTGCTGTATACTATAGGGTGCTATACTGCCTACTGTGGGGTGCTGGGGTGCACTGTAACACTAGGGTAAGCCGAGCCCCGGTCTCCTTCCTGCAGAGCGGTGTCCACTTCCAGCCTGAGCCCAGCTGCCCAGAGCACTGATCCTGAGCCGCTGGAGTCTTCAGAACTGGAAGTATTTACAGTCATTTACTGTACTCTACCAGATGTGTGGATTTTTTTGGTGTGTGTTGTGGTGGAGGGCGTGATTGCCTAAGGTGTGGGAAGGCGGGATCCAGGGGGCCCAAGTAAATTTTTGCCCAGGGTCCAATCAATATTAAAGACGGCCCTGGTGTCAGTGGGTCAGTTTTATATGTTTTTGTGAGAACCCCATTGATTCCCATGGAAGGATCAGACTTTCTTAAAGGACCTTTGTAAAAATCCCTACACAGGACACTGGATGTGGCTCCGCTATCTACCATGAAACCTACCTTTCTCCCCGCTACTGTTAAGAGAATGACAGGTGAGTCTTTTCAATGTTTTGTGACCTGTGTGAAAGTGGGAGTACAGTCCTCTGGGCAGCATCAGTGTTGACCCTGTTGGTTCCAGTCAATGGGAAACCGTGGGTTCTGGCTATCCCTTACCTGGGGCTGAGTGCCAGGGTTTGAGTAGCCCTGTCATCTGGGCAACGGGCATTGCCTCGCCCAGTGTCCCTCTTTACCACATTTAAAGCATACAGTGGCAGATGGTGGCTGCTGCTGCTCAGGGGTTCGATTTGAGCTGTAAGGTTTCTGCTGAGACTGGGGTGGACCTCTGTTACCTTGACCTTGATAGCCTCTGTTCCTGTTCCCCTGTCCCCTCAGGTTTCTGTTGCCGGCATACCCATGAGTAGTTATAGATTTCCTTACCTCGAAACAGCCTGCTGCCTCTTTCTCATATAAATGCTTTTCAAAATCCGCAACGTCATCAGAAGTCCAGGAGGATACGTTCTGTTTCACGGTAAGCATCAAACTAGGCAATAGGTTGTTTACAAAGGTTGAGATAACCAAACTATCTTGGTTAGTCACTGGGAGACCTGCTTCGTGTTTCCAGCAATCTATGAACTGCTTCCTGAAATCAGTAACTGACTCATTGTTCTTTTGTTTGCATGTTATGGCTATGGGGGGGGAGGACCTCTGTTTGAAAACTTCTTTCATGTGTTCCGTGAGTTCTTCCCACATCTTGTTCCTACCCTGTTCTGTGTTCAGGATGTATGTAGTAGCATCGGGGGTTGTCTGAATGAGGCTAATGCTGGGTATTTTAATCCAATCCCACCCTGAGTGCATCCCTATTATACCATACACTATCAGCTTAATATCCTCCTGTGTGTAATTTCTCCCCTTACATGCCCATAGGTGATAGTACCTAATGGTGCTGTAGTGGGTTTGGGACAATGTTTGATAATCCTATTGATGTCCTCCATTTCTATGGGTTTCTTCATTAACTGATCTCCTATTGTCATAAAGGGGAATGAATCCTCATGTCCCTTCTCCTGTTCTTTACTCCTAGTGTGTAGGGCAATGGGACTGGTTAACCTATCTTCCTCCCTTTGGGTCTTTTCAGTGAAACGTGTGTTTTTTTGTACAACCTGTGTGGGGGGGGGGGGGGGGGGTAGGTGGGATATGTCGCGTTGATTAGACACTAGGAGGTGATTTGTTGAACATATAAATTTTATCCCGAACACTGGGGGATTCTATTGATGTGGACGCTTGTCCTCCTGTTGCTTCAGTGGAAGAATCAGGTTGTTGAAAGGCAGACGCTGATATCTGTTCCACCAAGGACACAGGCGGGCGGGGTGCTGTGGGCACTGGTTGCAAGACAATATGACCCGCAGCCAATATTTCCTTCTCTGAGAAAGAAGGGCAGAGCTTCTGAATGCTCGATTTCTTTTCAGTCACCGTGTGGTTTTTGGTTACACTCTGGGTTTTGTATGGCGGTGGTTTTTCTAGGATTTTGTTCTCTCTTCCCTTTCTGTGGTCCGCCTCAAGATCGTGTTTATTTGAGTCATTGGGTACATTTTTAGGTGATTTGGCCTTTTTTGTGGTCCTATCATCCCAATGACATGCTATTTCTAACCATTGTTCTCCTCCTTTTTGCATATATGTTGTGTCCCACTGTGGGTCTGGGTCAAAGTGTGGCCAGGCAACTTTGTCTCCCAAACACAGTCCTTTGACCATATCCATGTGATAGGGACTATTGTCACCGTCACGTGGAAATGGACTACATGCGTCCATAAACTCTGTCCATCCTGCCAAGTTATCTACCCACGGATTGATGAGGTAGTAATTTGTGGGACTAACCCTTGCAACATATTCTTTACATGTTTCTCCTACATTTGGAGGAGGAAACTCCACTTTTGAACCTTGTCCACCCATAATAATATATGACAATACACAGCAATAGTAACAAGGAGGTATGTCTGTACACTTACCACCCAGACAAGACCTCCACAACACAAGACAGATAATCAATAATTGATCTTATCGCTTTATAGTAATAGTAATCTTATCTATATGGATCAAACCATATAGATAAGGTAGGTCAGTCTCCCTGAGACTGTTCTCTTACATGTAATCCTGGTACTAAAAAATCTCTGTCGACAGTTAGATAAAGTAAATAGATCTCCCTGAGATCCTATGGTGTGTCCCTGACACAAAACAACTTATGGATAGATCTCCCTGAGACTCTATGCCGTGCGTGGCACTCCAAGTGCCAGCCTCATTCATGAAAGTACTCCAAGTACTTATTATAAACTCCCTGAGTCTATTTTTAAGGCTTAAAGGGGTTGTCCGGGATCAAAACATTTGTTTAAAAATTTGTTTACTCACTCTTAATAGCCGATTCAAGGTCCCCACATAAGTTTTTTAGTATTTTCTCCTCTTCTACAGGGCTCTGACAGTCCCCCATTCATTGTTGACATCAATGTTTATGTTAGTGCTAACTTCCTGCCGCACATGGTCACCTCCTCTGTGCATCCGCCCCCCTGAATCATTCTTTCTCCAGCCTGCTGTAGCATTTGCCTGTATTTTACATAGGAGGCGTTTACTATGCTAAGTAGCATAGTGCTCTGCCTCCTTCATTGAGAAGAAAGCGCACTGCCCGGTGACGTTACCGGACCAGAGGGGCGGGGTTTATCATCATGTGTTGCCACCTAGTTTCCGCCCCTCAGTGCGCTCTGCATAATTACTGAGCGCACTGAGGCTGACGGTGACGTCACCGGGCTCCCTGCGAAGCGGAAGCAGAGGCTTCGCTCTGCAGTAAGGGACCCGGTACGTCACTGAATCTTTGAAAAGCGGCACTTCCGGCAGAGGATTTATGACATGAAAATGGGCATTAGAAAAGTCTGACAAAGGTAGGACAGGAATGTATGTAATATTTATGTGCTTGGTGTTCACTTGTAGCAATGTCCCCAATCCCAGACAACCCCTTTAACAATGTATCCCGGATACATAATAAAAAAAACTCACGGGTAGAGATGTGGCCAGTGCCCTCGGACCGGGCAGTGGACAAAAGGGATGTCTCTCTTACCGGACACGAGGATGGCCTTCTCTATCCCGGACGGAGCCCCCAAACTGAAAGGATTTGGACCTTTCTGGACCTCTACGACCACCTTGGTTTGATGTCATTGATGTCAGGAGAGATATTTCTCAGCTAGCAATAACATGACACACACACAGGTATCACTGAGAAATACTCTAACTTTATTATGCTATTGCTTGGCCTTATATAGGCAGTAGAAAAGTTTGCATAACAACAGCGTTAAACCAATCATAAAAGATAAACATTGGTGCTCATACACATACTACTGGAACATCCTTATATGGTATGCAGTAAGCAAAAATAATAGGTTTTAATCAGTCACATATAAGAATGTATGCAGATGGGCCGAATGACCCTGAATAAGGCAAGAACGTTTGTACTAGTTCTGGGAGATTCCCAGAATCTGTCCTGGGACAGATAAGCGAACCTAACTCACAGCGGGGGAACTAGAAACAGTGCGTGGGTGAGATGTTATAACAATTCTTTACATATTTAGAAGAAACAAGATGGAGTCACATTTCTCTTCACACGGCATGCTGTCAGACTCCAAAGTAACCTCCACGTCATCCTGCTGTGACTGAGAGGATGACTGAGTCATCCAATCCACAACCTCACCATCTTTGTTCTCAACGATAATGTTGTGCCTTCCTGAAGCCAGGAATAACTTCTACTACTACTACTACTGCTGCTGGCCGGACAGCTGGTGCTGCTACTATCCACATTCTGGCTCTGGGACTTTCATTTGGAACCCTCCCGCATCCCTGGGCCTAATTGTAAAAAGTTACACAAAGTATGGAATGGTTTGCCAATCTGGTTTAAATTAACTTAAAGACAGGGAGGCGCAATACAATGTCCTTCCCTTTCAACAACCACACTAAAGACACTGCTGCTGACAGTTGACTTTGGAAATACTGCGGTATTGGCACCACTAACAGATTTGTACCCAATGTATTTTGCTTGTTAAAATATGCAGAGTCAGAAAAAAAATTCTCCAGTGTAAAACACAAGTTGGCAAACTACTATGCAATTTTTTCTCCCTACCACAGCAATAATTGAATTGCCTGGAGATGCTCCAACACAAATTTTGGCCTAGTTTTTCACATTACCATTCACTGATGTTAACCGTCCACTACCCTGCGTATTGTAAGACATTTAAATGCTGTTTTTCCTGTGTCTCTTTTGTGTTTTCTTTTGATCCACACAAATAGAGATGAGCGAATCGACTTCGGATGAAAAATCCGAAGTCAATTCGCATAAAACTTAATTTTACAGTATTAGAATGTTAGAATGTATTGGCTCCGATGAGCCGAAGTTATTACTTTGCAAAGTCTCACGAGACTTCACATAATAACTTCAGAAATTGATTTGTATTGTACAAAATCATTTCCCAAACTTGGGGTCGGTTCCAAGTAATAACTTTGGCTCATCGGAGCCAATACATTCTAATACTGTAAGGAGCTCCTGCTCTGTACAGTATTAGAACGAAGTTTTATGCGAATCGACTTCGGATGTTTCATCCGAAGTCCATACGCTCATCCCTACACACAAACTATCTTTTTTTATTTGAAAATGTTGCTTCAAGTAAAATTGAAAGCAGGGAACCACAAGCAACACTATTGCAGATGCATCATCCTGTCATTTGTTACATGCTGTTAAGAGTGTAAAATTACAGGCTTATATACTGCTGTCAAATTCAGTTGTTAAACAAACACTCGTTTGGGCACAAAAAAAATTGTTGGCAGCCTTTGATGCAGATGTCATTGTGAGATACACCCTTAATACATTTAGGTTACATTCAGAGATTTTAAATACCGCCATTTGGTGCACGAATATTGAATTTAGGCCTACACTGGTTCAGGCCCTGTGATATACACCCTCTACATACAGGGGTTTGAATCAGGGATTTGAAATACAGCAATTTGAAATACAGCCATTTTGTGCAAAGATATATTTACTTCAGGCCTACACTGATTCAGGGCGTGTGTGATACCCCCTCTACATACAGGGGTTTGATTCAGCCATTTAAAGTACAGCCATTTGAAATACAGCCATTTGAAATACAGCCATTTTGTGCAAAGATATATTTACTTCAGGCCTACACTGGTTCAGGCCGTGTGAAATACCCCCTCTACATACAGGGGTTTGAATCAGGCATTTGAAATACAGCCATTTGAAATACAGCCATTTTGTGCAAAGATATATTTACTTCAGGCCTACACTGATTCAGGGCGTGTGTGATCCCCCTATACATACAGGGGTTTGATTCAGCCATTTGAAATACAGCCATTTGAAATACAGCCATTTTGTGCAAACAAATCTTTAATTCAGGCCTACACTGATTAAGGGCGTGTGAGATCCCCCCTATACATAGTAACATAGTACATAAGGCCGAAAAAAGACATTTGTCCATCCAGTTCGGCCTGTCATCCTACAAGTTGATCCAAAGGAAGGCAAAAAAAACCCTGTGAGGTAGAAGCCAATTTTCCTCACTTTAGGGGAATAAAAAAATTCCTTCTTGACTCCAATCAGGCAATCAGAATAACTCCCTGGATCAACGACCCCTCTCTAGTAGCTATAGCCTGTAATATTATTACACTCCAGAAATATATCCAGGCCCCTCTTGAATTCCTTTATTGCACTCACCATCACCACCTCCTCAGGCAGAGAGTTCCATAGTCTCATACAGGGGTTTGATTCAGCCATTTGAAATACAGCAATTTTGTGCAAAGATATATTTGCTTCAGGCCTACACTGGTTCAGACCGTGTGTGATCCCCCCTACATACAGGGGTTTGAATCAGGCATTTAAAATACAGCCATTTCAAATACAGCCATTTTGTGCAAAGATATATTTACTTCAGGCCTACACTGATTCAGGGCATGTGTGATCCCCCCTATACATATAGATGGTTGACAGAAGATATCACAGCAGCATGTCCAGTATGACTTTTATTGGGGACCAGAGTGCACACACAAATACGACGTTTCGGCTATGCAGTAGCCTTTCTCAAGTATACCAGTACAAGATCATTGAAACATATAAATACCCTGATCGGCCCCCCATGTGACAACATATAGCCAATGAGCTCAAACTACTATTCAAAAACACCTGTGTATTAATTAACATGATCACTTCTACCAATGGAAAAGAAGCTCCAAAAATCAAATGTACCTGGTGCTCACTAAGCAGGCTCTAACTGCGTCATCATGTTCCCCATGCATGTCGACGTCTCCATGGGCATATTGCGCATGTCTGTGATGTCATCGCGTCAGTGCGGGGGCAGGGCGCCATCGCCTCACACAGTAAGAATGCTGTGCCCAACTATGCATAAGCACCGCATGTGAACCAATAGGAATCGCTGTTACCGGTCACATGTCGGGCGCGTCATCAATCACGTGACCATCACCTGACCCGCAACAGGTCCTGGAGCACCGCAAAGGAACAACATTCGATCTATAATGTCGACCACAGTTATGTATATAAACAATAATATAAAGGTGCAAATGTGTCCCATATACAGGGAGTGCAGAATTATTAGGCAAGTTGTATTTTTGAGGATTAATTTTATTATTGAACAACAACCATGTTCTCAATGAACCCAAAAAACTAATTAATATCAAAGCTGAATATTTTTGGAAGTAGTTTTTAGTTTGTTTTTAGTTTTAGCTATTTTAGGGGGATATCTGTGTGTGCAGGTCACTATTACTGTGCATAATTATTAGGCAACTTAACAAAAAACAAATATATACCCATTTCAATTATTTATTTTTACCAGTGAAACCAATATAACATCTCAACATTCACAAATATACATTTCTGACATTCAAAAACAAAACAAAAACAAATCAGTGACCAATATAGCCACCTTTCTTTGCAAGGACACTCAAAAGCCTGCCATCCATGGATTCTGTCAGTGTTTTGATCTGTTCACCATCAACATTGCGTGCAGCAGCAACCACAGCCTCCCAGACACTGTTCAGAGAGGTGTACTGTTTTCCCTCCTTGTAAATCTCACATTTGATGATGGACCACAGGTTCTCAATGGGGTTCAGATCAGGTGAACAAGGAGGCCATGTCATTAGATTTTCTTCTTTTATACCCTTTCTTGCCAGACACGCTGTGGAGTACTTGGACGCGTGTGATGGAGCATTGTCCTGCATGAAAATCATGTTTTTCTTGAAGGATGCAGACTTCTTCCTGTACCATGGCTTGAAGAAGGTGTCTTCCAGAAACTGGCAGTAGGACTGGGAGTTGAGCTTGACTCCATCCTCAACCCGAAAAGGCCCCACAAGCTCATCTTTGATGATACCAGCCCAAACCAGTACTCCACCTCCACCTTGCTGGCGTCTGAGTCGGACTGGAGCTCTCTGCCCTTTACCAATCCAGCCACGGGCCCATCTATCTGGCCCATCAAGACTCACTCTCATTTCATCAGTCCATAAAACCTTAGAAAAATCAGTCTTGAGATATTTCTTGGCCCAGTCTTGACGTTTCAACTTGTGTGTCTTGTTCAGTGGTGGTCGTCTTTCAGCCTTTCTTACCTTGGCCATGTCTCTGAGTATTGCACACCTTGTGCTTTTGGGCACTCCAGTGATGTTGCAGCTCTGAAATATGGCCAAACTGGTGGCAAGTGGCATCTTGGCAGCTGCACGCTTGACTTTTCTCAGTTCATGGGCAGTTATTTTGCGCCTTGGTTTTTCCACACGCTTCTTGCGACCCTGTTGACTATTTTGAATGAAACGCTTGATTGTTCGATGATCACGCTTCAGAAGCTTTGCAATTTTAAGAGTGCTGCATCCCTCTGCAAGATATCTCACTATTTTTGACTTTTCTGAGCCTGTCAAGTCCTTCTTTTGACCCATTTTGCCAAAGGAAAGGAAGTTGCCTAATAATTATGCACACCTAATATAGGGTGTTGATGTCATTAGACCACACCCCTTCTCATTACAGAGATGCACATCACCTAATATGCTTAATTGGTAGTAGGCTTTCGAGCCTATACAACTTGGAGTAAGACAACATGCATAAAGAGGATGATGTGGTCAAAATACTCATTTGCCTAATAATTCTGCACGCAGTGTATATCTTGATGAAATCTACATGCAAAATGGACAATAGGATCGATTGTCGATATCATCGATCACTCGATCATATATGGGAAACATGGCTAAATCATTAGCAACTAATATTACTCTAATATAGACGACAGAGGGCTATGTATACAAAACCGTTTAAAAAAAATAGTGAGCACTCACGTATATTGTGGAGCAAGTGATCATATAAGTGGTGTGGATAAATAGGTTCTTTTAATAAAAAAGGTGAATGCAGGGGTGTATAACACATATGTATAAATATAGACCTTAAAATCCCAGTAAAAAAAACAAGATATATTGAAAAGGACATCAACATGTAAGGAAATATTCTATCTATCTACATTGTTAAACTCTATGTTCAATCCCTGGGGTTGTAGAGCTTGTAAGGTGAAAATCCATTTAAGCTCTTTTTTCTTTAACATACGTTCCCTATCACCTCCTCTCTTGGGAATCTGCACCGAGTCGATGACTCGGAATCTCAGTTGGCTGACAGAGTGTCCACAGCACGTCTCGGTGTCACGAGGGTATCAAGAGCCACGTCTGACTCCGTTATACCCGGTGTCAGGAAGTCGCAGCGGGTGGCTGCGCGCTCTGTATCTAAAGATCACGTTGTTTCTTAGTGATTGTTTTCTGTGTTTGCCTTGCTATCCTTTTTGTCTCACTCAGGGATCCGTAGCTCCTCCTCCTCAGCTGTTTCTTGTCTGCCACTCCCAACCTCCTTATATTCTCCCCTCACACTTCTCTAGTTGCCAGTTATAGAGCTTCCTGCCTGGACATCTATACTGACCCACTGGAGTTGTGAATCCTGGTTGTCGTTCCAGAGTGCTACCCTCCGGATCCCTGTTGGGCTTATTGTTGTCTCCTGTTGTCGCCCACCTGGGATTATATGTTGAGTCCGTGTTGTCTGTCCTCCCCTTGGTGTTTTCCCTTAGAGCTAGTGGTGCGGACTAGTGTTCCCACCGCCCTGTTCACTATCTAGGGCTCAGCTCAGGGAAAGCCAGGGCTTTAGGCACGTGATCGGCGTACGGGTGAGGAACCCGTCTAGGGACGTCAGGGCAGCCAGGTGCCAGCCGCAAGGTGAGTCAGGGGTCACCACCTTCCCTCTCACTTGGGCAGGGCCTTCCTCGTTCCCTCCCTCTGTGTCACGTATGTGATAGTCACGCCGACCGTGATACTCAGATGATGACGAAACACAGGTGCCAACTGCTGGGGCTTTCGAAAGTGTGCAGACCGACAAGGAAGGCAGGGGTGAAGACTGGGTGGAAGATGATGTGGAGGACGATGAGGTCCTCAACCCCACATGGAATCAAGGTCATGCGAGTGACCGATGTAGTTCGTAGGAAGAGGCGGTGGTCTCACAGAGCCACCAGCACAGCAGAAGAGGGAGCAGGGTGCAAAAGCGAAGCGGCCGTCCTCTAGACAGTACGCCTCCTACTGCCCACCGCAGCAAGGGACCGAGCACACCAAAGCCAGCTCCAAGGAGTTCCCTGGCGTGGCAGTTCAGGGGTCACCACCTTACCTTTCACTTGGGCAGGGCCTTCCTCGTTCCCTCCCTCTGTGTCACGTATGTGATAGTCACGCCGACCGTGATATTATAACTGGCCCTTACTTTTTGAGAAAAAAAAAATAAAAAATATATATTTTTTTTTTTTTTTTCTCTACTTAGAATCCAATATGGATCCTATTGATGCCTTGGCAGAACAGCTTCAAGGCCTGTCTTTGGAGGTGGCAGGATTGAAGGCGTCTGTTCTCCAACAACAGCAGCTAATGCAGCAGACCGCACCCTCAGCGGTTGCTATGGGTAACCAGGTTGTTACAGAACCCAAGGTTGCTCTTCCTGACATATTTTCTGGGGGAAGGGACAAATTTGCGATGTTCCGTGAGGCCTGCAAATTATATTTTAAGTTGCGCCCTTACTCCTCAGGTAATGAAGAACAGCGGGTAGGGATTGTCATTTCCCTGCTTCAGGGGGATCCGCAATCCTGGGCGTTCTCGTTACCCCCTGGTTCTCAGGCTCTTCGGTCAGTGGAGGGATTTTTTGGGGCTTTGGGTCTCATATATGATGACCCTGACCGAGTCGCCCTGGCTGAGTCGAAGTTACGGAGACTCCTACAGGGAGATCGGTCAGCAGAGGAATATTGCTCAGAGTTCCGTAGGTGGGCTACGGATACTCAGTGGAACGACCCGGCTCTCAGGAGTCAGTTCTGCTCTGGGTTATCTGAAAGGGTTATCTGGCGCTGTATGAGACCCCCCTTTCCCTTGATGCTGTTATGTCCCTTTCTATCAGAATAGATAGACGTCTTAGGGAGAGATCGAAAATTCCTGAGCAATTGGTTACCTCTCCCAAGCAACAGTCAGCCTGTACTGACTTAGATGAGCCTATGCAGCTAGGCGGAACTTCTCGTCAGGTCCGTCCTCCCGAGGTTCGCCGTAGGGGGGGGGCTTGTTTTTTCTGTGGGGGGAAGGGTCATTTCATTAATGTCTGTCCCTCCTTTCTCAAAAACAAAAGACCGTCGGAAAACTACTAAACCCAGGCTGAGCGGAGGATGTCATCCGGGGGGTATACGTTTCCTCCATACGAACATCTCAATTTGTGTTACCAGCGGTCATTGTTTTTGGTGTTAAGACGGAGTCTATTTCTTTTTTTCTAGACAGTGGAGCAGGGGTAAACTTGATTGATGCCCATTTTGCCCGCACTATGGGTTTGTCTCTCTGTACGCTGCAGAGACCTATTCCCGTATTCGCTATAGATTCTGCTCCTCTGTCTCAGAGAAACCTCACCCATATTGTTCATAATTTACACCTTCGGGTAGGGGACCACCATAATGAGTGTCTTTCATGTTACGTTCTGGAGGGCCTTCCCTCTCCGGTGGTATTGGGTCTTCCCTGGTTGGTAGCGCACAATCCAGTGGTGGATTGGCAGGCCAGGGAGATATTGGAGTGGAGTGAGCATTGCAGAGAGAATTGCTTAAATAACAATTGCTTAATCGCCTCCATAGCTCCCCTACCTACATTTATTTCGGACTTTGAGGACGTTTTTTCTGAAAAGGGTTGTCAGAAGCTACCACCTCATCGTCCTTATGATTGCCCGGTTAACCTGATTCCCGGGGCAAAATTACCCAAGTCCAGGTTGTATAATCTTTCGGGTCCCGAGAGACAAGCCATGAAAGATTATATCTCTGAGAGTCTGGCTAAGGGACACATCAGACCCTCTTCTTCACCCATGGCTGCAGGGTTTTTCTTTGTTAAAAAGAAAGATGGGGGCCTGCGTCCTTGCCTAGATTTCCGTGAGTTAAACCAGATAACCATCCGTGACCCATACCCTCTTCCTCTCATTCCTGACCTTTTTAATCAGATTGCGGGTGCTAAGTGGTTCTCCAAACTTGATCTTAGGGGGGCCTACAATCTGATTCGTATCAAGGAAGGGGATGAGTGGAAGACAGCTTTTAACACCCCTGAGGGGCATTATGAAAATCTAGTTATGCCTTTCGGTCTGACCAATGCCCCTGCTGTATTCCAACATTTCGTTAATGATATTTTTAGTCATCTCATCGGCAGGTTTGTAGTCATATACCTAGATGATATCTTAATTTATTCGGCTGATCTGAAAACACATGAGGTGCATGTCAGGCAAGTACTGCAGGTCCTACGGACGAATAAATTATATGCGAAAATTGAAAAATGTGTCTTCGCCGTTCAGGAATTACAGTTCCTGGGATATCTGTTATCTGCTTCAGGTTTCCGCATGGATCCTGGGAAGGTCCAGGCAATTTTAGATTGGGATCTTCCTGAGAACCTTAAAGCCCTACAACGGTTTTTGGGTTTCGCTAATTTCTATAGAAAGTTCATTAAAAATTATTCTGTGATCGTTAAACCCCTTACCGACATGACTAGGAAGGGGACTGATTTTTCCAAATGGTCTGACGCCGCTAAAGATGCATTTTCCTCTCTAAAGGAGAGGATTACCTCGGCACCTGTTCTAATTCAACCTGATGTCTCCCAGCCTTTTATTGTCGAGGTAGATGCGTCAGAGGTGGCAGTGGGGGCTGTATTGTCTCAGGGTCCGTCTCCTGGCAAATGGCGTCCTTGCGCTTTCTTTTCCAAAAAATTATCTTCTGCAGAGAAGAATTATGATATTGGAAATAGGGAACTGTTGGCGATTAAACTGGCACTTGAAGAGTGGCGTCACTTCTTAGAGGGAGCAATCCACCCCGTCACGGTGATTACGGATCACAAAAACCTTCTGTACCTAGAATCGGCTAAGCGTCTCACCCCTAGACAAGCTAGGTGGTCGCTATTCTTTACCAGATTTAACTTTGTAATCACCTATCGTCCTGGGGCAAAAAATACCAAGGCAGACGTATTATCTCGTAGTTTCCCTGGAGGGGGTAATATTAGTGATCCGGTACCTATTTTACAAAGAGGAGTGGTTGTCTCTGCTGTACACTCTGTTCTAGAGGGAAAGGTGTTAGAGGCCCAGGGGGACGCCCCGGCCTCTTGCCCCTCAGAGAAATTGTTTGTACCGTTAAACCTGCATCTTGAATTATTAAAAGAACATCATAATTCGGCACTTGCTGGACACCCGGGTAGTAAAGCAACCTTGGAGCTATTATCTAGTCGTTTTTGGTGGCCAAGGTTGCGTCAGGATGTAATGGATTTCGTGTCTACTTGTTCTACTTGTGCACGCGCGAAAGTCTCTCATACACGTCCAGCAGGGTCTTTATTGCCACTTTTCATCCCCAATAGGCCATGGACTCATCTGTCAATGGATTTCATCACTGACTTACCGTTGTCGGCGGGTAAAACAGTTATCTTGGTAGTAGTAGACAGGTTTAGCAAAATGGTACACTTTATTGCGCTACCCGCACTTCCTAATGCTAAAACTCTTGCTCAGGTGTTTATCAGTGAAATCGTGAAGCTTCACGGGGTCCCTTCCGATGTGGTTTCGGATCGGGGAACCCAGTTTATTTCTAAGTTTTGGAAAGCTTTTTGTTCCCGTTTGGGGGTTCACTTGTCCTTTTCCTCAGCTTTCCATCCTCAGTCGAATGGACAGACTGAGCGTACCAACCAAAACCTAGAAACATATTTAAGGTGTTTTGTGTCTGAAAACCAAGAGTTGTGGTCATCATATTTACCGTTAGCTGAGTTTGCCATAAATAATCATTATCAGGAGTCCACTGGCAAGTCACCATTCCTTGGTGCATACGGTTTTCATCCCCAATTTTGTACTTTCAAAGAGGGGGGGTCTTCTGGGGTTCCCGAAGAGGAAAGGTTTTCTTCATCTCTTTCATCGGTATGGCAGAAGGTGCAAGTTAACTTGAAAAAGATGAGTGGTAAATATAAATGCATGGCCGATAAGAAACGGTCGCCAGGTCCGGACCTAGGTGTGAATGACTATGTGTGGTTGTCTACTAGGAATATTAAGTTGAAGGTTCCTTCTTGGAAACTGGGCCCTAGGTTCATTGGTCCCTATAAAATAGTAGCCGTCATTAACCCTGTGGCTTTTCGCCTGGAGCTACCTCAGACTTTTAAGATCCATAACGTCTTCCATAAATCGTTACTCAAGAAGTATGTTCCACCTCTAGAACCATCGCCGCTGCCACCTCCTCCTGTTACTGTGGCTGGTAATCTGGAGTTTCAAATAGCCAGAATTGTTGATTCTCGTCGGGTCCGCCGCTCTCTTCAGTATCTGGTGCATTGGAGGGGTTACGGTCCCGAGGAAAGAATGTGGGTTCCAGCGTCAGAGGTAAACGCCAACAGGTTAATTCAGGCTTTCCATGCCTCTCATCCGGAGAGACCTGGTCCTGAGTGTCTGGAGGCCCCTCGTGAAAGGGGGGGTACTGTCACGAGGGTATCAAGAGCCACGTCTGACTCCGTTATACCCGGGGTCAGGAAGTCGCAGCGGGTGGCTGCGCGCTCTGTATCTAAAGATCACGTTGTTTCTTAGTGATTGTTTTCTGTGTTTGCCTTGCTATCCTTTTTGTCTCACTCAGGGATCCGTAGCTTCTCCTCCTCAGCTGTTTCTTGTCTGCCACTCCCAACCTCCTTATATTCTCCCCTCACACTTCTCTAGTTGCCAGTTATAGAGCTTCCTGCCTGGACATCTATACTGACCCACTGGAGTTGTGAATCCTGGTTGTCGTTCCAGAGTGCTACCCTCCGGATCCCTGTTGGGCTTATTGTTGTCTCCTGTTGTCGCCCACCTGGGATTATATGTTGAGTCCGTGTTGTCTGTCCTCCCCTTGGTGTTTTCCCTTAGAGCTAGTGGTGCGGACTAGTGTTCCCACCGCCCTGTTCACTATCTAGGGCTCAGCTCAGGGAAAGCCAGGGCTTTAGGCACGTGATCGGCGTACGGGTGAGGAACCCGTCTAGGGACGTCAGGGCAGCCAGGTGCCAGCCGCAAGGTGAGTCAGGGGTCACCACCTTCCCTCTCACTTGGGCAGGGCCTTCCTCGTTCCCTCCCTCTGTGTCACGTATGTGATAGTCACGCCGACCGTGATACTCAGATGATGACGAAACACAGGTGCCAACTGCTGGGGCTTTCGAAAGTGTGCAGACCGACAAGGAAGGCAGGGGTGAAGACTGGGTGGAAGATGATGTGGAGGACGATGAGGTCCTCAACCCCACATGGAATCAAGGTCATGCGAGTGACCGATGTAGTTCGTAGGAAGAGGCGGTGGTCTCACAGAGCCACCAGCACAGCAGAAGAGGGAGCAGGGTGCAAAAGCGAAGCGGCCGTCCTCTAGACAGTACGCCTCCTACTGCCCACCGCAGCAAGGGACCGAGCACACCAAAGCCAGCTCCAAGGAGTTCCCTGGCGTGGCAGTTCTTCAGACAATGTGCTGACGACAAGACACGAGTGGTTTGCACGCTGTGCAATCAGAGCCTGAAGCGAGGCATAAACGTTCTCAACCTGAGCACAACCTGCATGACCAGGCATTTAAATGCAAAGCACGAGCTGCAGTGGAGTAGACACCTCAAAAACAAAGAAAGGTCTCTGGCTCCTCCTGCTTCCTCTTCTGCTGCAGTCGTGGCCTCTTCATCCACCTCTGGAGTGACAGTGCCACCTGGCACGCCACAAACAGAGGATCTGCCAGCAACACCAACACCTGGGTCACCAAGCATCTCCACAATGTCCCACGGAAGCGTTCAGCTCTCCATATACCAAACGCTGGAGAGGAAGTACCCCCCTACCCACCCGCGATCCCTAGCCCTGAATGCCAGCATTTCTAAATTACTTGCCTTTGAAATGCTGTCATTCCGTCTGGTGGAGACGGATAGTTTTAAAGGCCTTATGGCGGTGGCTGTCCCACAGTACGACGTGCCCAGCCGCCATTACTTTTCAAGGCGAGCCATCCCTTCCTTTCACAACCAAGTAGGGGACAAAATCAGGTGTGCACTGCGCAACGCCATCTGTGGCAAGGTGCACCTGACTACGGATACGTGGACCAGTAAGCACGGTCAGGGCCGTTATATCTCCATAACAGCACACTGGGTAAATGCAGTGGCGGCTGGGCCTGAGGCGGATAGCAGTTTCGCGCATGTCCTTCCACCACCGATGATTGCAGGGCCCTTCAGTTTGCCTCCTGTTGCTTCCTCCTCCTACTCCGCTTCCTCATCCTCTACCAGCTCCTCATCCACTCAGTGTAACACCTTCACCACAAACTTCAGCACAGCCAGGGGTAAACGACAGCAGGCAGTTGTATCTGTTTGGGGGACAAACCCCACACCGCGCAGGAGCTGTGGACGGGCCTTGAACAACAGACCGATGAGTGGTTTGTGCCAGTCAGCCTCAAGCCCGGCCTGGTGGTGTGCGATAATGGGCGAAATCTCGTAGCAGCTCTGGGACTAGCCGGTTTGACGCACATCCCTTGCCTGGCGCATGTGCTGAATTTGGTGGTACAGAGATTCCTTAAAAACGACCCCATGTCAGAGCTGCTGCATAAAGTGCGGGCCGTCTGTGCGCGCTTTCGGCGTTCTCACCCTGCTGCTGCTTGCCTGTCAGCGCTGCAGTGTAACTTCGGCCTTCCCGCTCACCGCATTATATGCAACGTGCCCACAAGGTGGAACTCCACCTTGCACATGCTGGCCAGACTGTGCGAGCAGCAGCAGGCAATAGTGGAGTTTCAGCTGCACGGGTGAGTCGCTCGGCGGAACAGCACCACTTCACCACCAATGACTGGGCCTCCATGCGAGACCTGTGTTCCTTGTTGCGCTGTTTCGAGTACTCCACCAACATGGCCAGTGCCGATAACGCCGTTCTCAGCGTTACTATCCCACTTCTATGCCTCCTTGAAAAAACGCTCCTGGCGATGATGGAAGAGGATGTGGCACTGGAGGAGGAGGAGGAAGAGGGATCATTTCGTAGGGTTTCCGGCCAGTCTTTCCCAAGTGGCTCCGAGGGTGGGTTCCTGCACCCACAAACCCAAGGTACACAATTGTCCAGCCAGGGCACAGTTCTGGAGGATGAGGAGGAGGAGATGGAGGAGGAGGAACCATGTTCACAGCAGGGTGGCACCCAGACCAGCTCATGGGCATCACTGGTGGGTTGATGGGGGGATACAGAGGACACAGACGATACACCTCCCACAGAGGACAGCTTTTCGTTGCCTCTGGGCAGCCTGGCACACATGAGCGATTACATGCTGCAGTGTCTCCGCAACGACCGCCGAGTTGCCCACATTCTAACTTGTGCTGATTACTGGGTGGCCACGCTGCTGGATCCCCGTTACAAGGACAACGTACCGTCCTTAATTCCGTCACTGGAGCGTGATCGGGGGCACAGTGGAAGCACAAGGCGAAGGCAGAGGACGAGCAAGAGGTCGCCAATGCAGCTGGGGCACCACCAGCACCTCAGAAGGCAGGGTTAGCATGGCCGAAATGTGTAAAAGCTTTGTCAGCACGCCACAACAACCAGCACCACCAGCTGATATGGAACGTCTTAGCAGGAGGCAGCATTTCACCAACATGGTGGAGCAGTATGTGTGCACACGTCTACACGTACTGAATGACGGGTCTGCCCCCTTCAACTTCTGGGCCTCCAAATTGGGCACATGGCCTGAGCTTGCCCTTTACGCCTTGGAGGTGCTGGCCTGCCCTGCAGCCAGTGTATTATCTGAACGTGTGTTTAGCACGGCAGGGGGCATCATCACAGACAAGCTCAGCCGCCTGTCCACAGCCAATGTGGACAAGCTCACGTTCATTAAAATCAACCAGGCATGGATCCCTCAGGACTTGTCCATACCTTGTGCAGAATAGACATGTATACCGGCACTAAGCAGCCATTGTTATACTGCAGCGCAATTGCTCATGTTTGTATTTTGGATATTTCACACTCTTTTGGAGTGTACCTTAATTTTACAAAATTAAATTAAAACCAAAAACCTGTGTTGGCTATCTCGTCCTCCTCCACTGCCGCTTCCACCTACTCTGCTGCGTCCACCGCCTCCTCAAACTCCTACTCCATATGGAACTCCACCTCATAAATCCATTTTTTTTTTTGTACGTGTTTTATTTTATATCATTTCACTACTTTGTCATTTACATTTTAGGGTGAAATTCACCCATTTTTTGGTGTATAGTACCACTGCTATAGCTAGTAGACAGGTTAAACCAAAAAAATAAAATTGTCATTTACTTTTTCGGGTGAAATTAACCAATTTTTGGGTGTATAGTACCACTGGTATACCTAGTAAGCCGGTTAAAAAAAAATAAAAAATTGTCATTTACATTTTATGGTGAAATTAACAAATTTTGGGGTGTATAGTACCACTGCTATACCTACTAGACAGGTTAAACAAAGAAAAAAAAAATTGTCATTTACTTTTTCGGGTGAAATTCACCAATTTTGGTGTGTATAGTACCACTGCTATACCTAGTGGACCGGTAAAAAATAAATAAAAAATTGTCAGTTACATTTTATGGTGAAATTAACAATTTTTTGGGTGTATAGTACCACTGCAATACCTAGTAGACAGGTTAAACAAAAAAAAAAATTGTCATTTACTTTTTCGGGTTAAATTAACCAATTTTTGGGTATATAGTACCACTGCTATACCTAGTAGGCCAGTTAAAAAATAAATAAATTGTCATTTACATTTTAGGGTGAAATTCACCAATTTTGGTGTGTATAGTACCACTACTATACCTAGTGGAACGGTAAAAATAAATAAAAAAAATTGTCAGTTACATTTTCTGGCGAAATAAACAAATTTTTGGGTGTATAGTACCACTGCTATACCTAATATACAGGTTAAAAATTTTTTTTTTTAATTGTCAGTTATATATTCTGGTGAAATTCACCAATTTTTGGGTGTAATATACCCTCCTCTACCTAGTTGACAGCTTAATAAATTTCAATAATTTTTCTGTTACATTCTTGGGTTGACATTATACAATTTTAGACGTGAATAAACACCTGCTATGCATAGGTGACAGGGAATAAAATTTTATAAATTATTCAGTAATTAATGCGCACCACATCCTTACATTCAATGCTTTTATGCTTTAATAATTTCTCCCATATTTCAACTCTAATTTTAAATTTGAAAAAATGGATCCTCCCTTAAATTTGGTCTCTTTTTCTCACGCTCCCTGTCCGGCCTGGAACCCTGATTCCCCGCCACCCGTAATTACCATGGTAGGCGCATAAAAGAACATCGAAAGTTGATAGAGCAGATATCAAATTGGATCGTGAACATCACGGGGACGTGCGACATGGTGGGGCAGTAAGTGTGCACACGCCTACACGAACTGACGGACAAGGGTCAGCCCCTGCAACTTCTGGGTCTCCAAATTGGGCACATGGCCTGAGCTTGCCCTTTACCTCTTGGAGGTGCTGGCCTGCTCTACAGCCAGTGTATTGTCTGAACGTGTGTTTAGCATGACTGGAGGGGGTTATCACAGGTTATATTTCCCAATGTTTTGGGGTGTACCCTAATTTTAAAAATAAAATTTAAAACAAAAAACCTGTGTAAGCTACCTCCTCCTCCACCGCCGCTTCCACCTACACCGCCACATCCACCGCCTCCTCAACCTCTTACTCCATATGGACCTGGTCCTCCTAGATCAAGATGATAATTTTTTATTTTTACGTATTTTATGTTATTTAAAGTAATTTCCCTATCCACATTTGTTTGCAGAGCACTTGCCACGCTCTTAACCACATTTTGACGCCATTTGCAGGCCTCTAGCCCTTTCCATGACATTTTTACAGCCATTTTAGTGCTCAAAAGTTCGGGTCCCCATTGACTTCAATGGGGTTCGGGTTCGGGGTCATTTTCCGAAGTTCGGCCGAACCCGTCGAACCCGAACATCCAGGTATCCGCTCAACTCTACTCATGAGCTAAAAGTAAGTGGTTGCTGAGACCCAGCATCATAATCATTGCAGCACAGGTCTTGAAAAGAGTCAAATCTACTGGAGAAAGGGAGAAAACTAGGTAGAAGACTGTCAGTCATCAGCAGGTGGGCGGGAGAGCAGGAATTCATGAGTAACCAGGACTTTTCCAGGCCCAGTCTGCAATGACTGTGATGTTGGTTCTCAGCAACCACTTACTTTTAACTTATAAATGACAGACCGCTGAAATCAACTCACCTGTCTCTACTTTATTCTGCGGTTAGTATGGGCACCATAAAGTTGATGATAGGTTCCCTTTAAGCAAATGTGACATTTTACAGAATGTGTCATTTTAGTTCATTTTACTAAAGTTCACAAGGGCAATTCATCCACTCTACAGGCTCATGGATTGTGATAGTTAATGTGTATTAGTTGCATCTCTATTTATGATGTTTAATCAGTTTTTGTAGTCATATGACTTATGTCTTATACGTGATTGGTAAACATATTTGTTTTAAACCATGCACCCACCAGTGTGCCATAGGGCCTGAAATTCGTAAGCGGTTGTCTCCTTTGTTTATATTAAGGATTTTTAAACAAAATAAAATAAATCTGAATATGTTTTTGATGAGTACTAGATTATGTCCTCATTTGTGACAATTGTGAATGTTTCCTGCATTTTCATGCATCAAATAAAATATGGTGAGCTGATTTTCACTATAATTGTTTTAAATCAGATTAGTAGGCAGATGAACAGCAAGAGTGGCATGAAAAAGGTGAAAGCCACCATATCTACATCCAACTTCTGGAATTAGGAAGCTACCAAATCTACTACAAACTTCTTGTAATAAGAAGCTAACATATCTACTTCCATTTTCTGAGATTAGGAAGCCACCATATGTACCAGTACTTCCATCTACTTGGTTTCTTGAGTGTCATATCCGAACAATATCATGTAAGGCCTCATTTACAAAGTCAGTGTTAGGTCAGTGATTTGCATCTGTGATTGTAAGCCAAAACCAGGAGCAGAGCCTTCACAGGGATTAGGTAAAATTGATAGATTTGCACTTTTTTTGTGTTTCTGACCCGTACCTGGTTGTGGCTCACAAACACTGAGGGAAAATATTGACTAGACAATGATGTGCAAATAAGACCTTAAACTGTTGATGTTAAAGTGTTGGTAAGCCATACACCCCTGAGGACGATGTATTTCTTCACTTCTCACTGTGGCCAGGGCCGTCTTTAATATTGATTGGACCCTGGGCAAAAATTTACTTGGGCCCCCTGGATCACACCTTAGCAGGCAATCACGCCCTCCATCACAACACACACACAAAAAATCCACACATATGGTAGAGTACAGTGAATGACTGTAAATACTTCCAGTTCTGAAGACTCCAGCGGCTCAGGATCAGTGCTCTGGGCAGCTGGGCTCAGGCTGGAAGTGGGCACTGCTCTGCAGGAAGGAGACCGGGGCTCGGCTCAACCTAGTGTTACAGTGCACCACATCACCCCACAGTATGCAGTATAGCACCATATAGTATACAGCACCCCACAGTATGCAGTATAGCACCATATAGTATACAGCAACCCACAGTATGCAGTATAGCACCCTATAGTATA
Source organism: Bufo bufo (assembly GCF_905171765.1). Classification (NCBI taxonomy): domain Eukaryota; kingdom Metazoa; phylum Chordata; class Amphibia; order Anura; family Bufonidae; genus Bufo; species Bufo bufo. The sequence continues at coordinate 159,110,948 of NC_053394.1, forward strand.
CAGCACCACATAGTATGCAGTATAGCACCCCACACTATACAGTACCCCACAGTATATAGTAGAGCAGTATAGCACCCCATAGTATACAACACCTCACAGTATACAGTAGAGCAGTATAGCACCTCACCGTATACAGCACCCCAAACTATACACGATACAGCACCCCACACTATACAGCCCCCCACACTATACAGTACAGCAGTATAGAACGCCACAATATACAGCACCCACAGTATACAGCCCCCCCACAGTATACAGTACAGCAGTATAGCACTCCACAATATACAGTATACAGCCCCCCCACAGTATACAGCCCCCCACAGTATACAGTACAGCAGTATAGCATTCCCCAATATACAGTATACAGACCCCCACAGTATACAGGCCCCCACAGTATACAGGCCCCCACAGTATACAGCCCCCCACAGTATACAGCCCCCCACAATATACAGGCCCCCACAGTATACAGGCCCCCACACTATACAGGCCCCCACACTATACAGGCCCCCACAGTATACAGCCCCCCACAGTATACAGCCCCCCACACTATACAGGCCCCCACACTATACAGGCCCCCACACTATACAGCCCCCCACAGTATACAGGCCCCCACACTATACAGCACCCCACTATACAGTAGTTTACAGTATATTAGCATAACAGCCCCTGTCACCTTTTTCTGATGTAATCTTCACAAAAAAAAGCTCCACAGTTAAGGCAAACTTCTGTCACAACACTCCTGGTAGGACCTTGATGACCTCATAGCCATGTGACCAGTAATATTGCTAGGTTACTGGTAACATGGTGATGATGTCATCTAAGGTCCTAGAGAATCACAGCTCACAGTACGCTGCCTGGAGTGCCGGCAGGCATGGCATGGCAGCACCCCCTGTGTAGCTGACAGCCTGACACCCGGGGCAGTGGCTAGCAGGGCTCAAGAGGCAGCTGCCTTGGGCCCCCCAGGAGCAACTGGGCCCGGGGCAGCTGCCCCTTTTTCCCCTTGGTAAAGACGGCCCTGACTGTGGCCATCTGGGAAAATGAAGCTAAATCTAGAATAATTTCTTGTGATGGCTTTCAATGTATGAACTTCCAGATAACAAGGTCTTGTAGTTGCAGATCTCTTTGACCTTGAGAAATTAATGATTGCTTCTATATCGTCCTATAGATATCATTTGATTGTAGATCTTTATGCTTGGAACTGTTATTTCTATTTTTTTCAACTTAGGGATCCTCTGTGTTTGTAATCCTGACAAAACTTATAACAACTCCAGAGCAAGTGCAAGATCATTGTCCAGAGGTAAGTGAAACACAAGGGTCATACCAATTTCAACTTCCAAGCAGAGGAGATGATCAAAAGCACCTCGGCTCAAATAGGGACTAGCCTTAGTTTGGATGATGTCCTGTGTGGTACCTTCTATTGATGTCCATCTCTGATGGTATACCATTAGTCCCTAAATTATACAATCACACTGTGCTAAAACTTCTATGCCATAAAGTGTCCAACAACGAGAATGAAGCTGCATCCCATGCAGCTGCCTATCCATAGGTTTGGGAACATATGGAATTAGTACTGCTAGCTCCATCAAAACCAGAAGTACACCCTTCAGTAATGACAGGTAATTGGCCTTGAATGGACAGGTCACACTCACACCCCTAAAGTTGGGCATACACATTAGATCTGTGTCGGCTGCTCATGGCAATTTTGGCTAGTTTGTATGGCATCCTCCTGACTCATCCCCATTGCCAGGGAGTTAAAAAAATAGGCAAGTTGGACTTCAGCTGCCCGATCTTGCCCTGGAAGTAGCTTTCCCCCCTCTCCCCATTCACTACATATGCATGCTTTGCTGAGCATTCATGTGTATGGGAAGATCAGGAGAGATAGCTCTTGTCTCATGTGAAAGGCCAGCACTGGTCCAGTGCAAATGTGTAACAGCCCCCCCCATTCTTATATACCTACCATGTACTATTTATAATACTGGTGTCTTTTTATGCTACCAGGTGTGACTGCTCCTTCTGTACCCCCTATCGCTATGCCTATTGCTTCCAAATAATAGATATTTTTGTTCTACACTATACAGGGAGTGCAGAATTATTAGGCAAGTTGTATTTTTGAGGATTAATTTTATTATTGAACAACAACCATGTTCTCAATGAACCCAAAAAACTCATTAATATCAAAGCTGAATATTTTTGGAAGTAGTTTTTAGTTTGTTTTTAGTTTTAGCTATTTTAGGGGGATATCTGTGTGTGCAGGTGACTATTACTGTGCATAATTATTAGGCAACTTAACAAAAAACAAATATATACCCATTTCAATTATTTATTTTTACTAGTTAAACCAATATAACATCTCAACATTCACAAATATACATTTCTGACATTCAAAAACAAAACAAAAACAAATCAGTGACCAATATAGCCACCTTTCTTTGCAAGGACACTCAAAAGCCTGCCATCCATGGATTCTGTCAGTGTTTTGATCTGTTCACCATCAACATTGCGTGCAGCAGCAACCACAGCCTCCCAGACACTGTTCAGAGAGGTGTACTGTTTTCCCTCCTTGTAAATCTCACATTTGATGATGGACCACAGGTTCTCAATGGGGTTCAGATCAGGTGAACAAGGAGGCCATGTCATTAGATTTTCTTCTTTTATACCCTTTCTTGCCAGCCACGCTGTGGAGTACTTGGACGCGTGTGATGGAGCATTGTCCTGCATGAAAATCATGTTTTTCTTGAAGGATGCAGACTTCTTCCTGTACCACTGCTTGAAGAAGGTGTCTTCCAGAAACTGGCAGTAGGACTGGGAGTTGAGCTTGACTCCATCCTCAACCCGAAAAGGCCCCACAAGCTCATCTTTGATGATACCAGCCCAAACCAGTACTCCACCTCCACCTTGCTGGCGTCTGAGTCGGACTGGAGCTCTCTGCCCTTTACCAATCCAGCCACGGGCCCATCCATCTGGCCCATCAAGACTCACTCTCATTTCATCAGTCCATAAAACCTTAGAAAAATCAGTCTTGATATATTTCTTGGCCCAGTCTTGACGTTTCAGCTTGTGTGTCTTGTTCAGTGGTGGTCGTCTTTCAGCCTTTCTTACCTTGGCCATGTCTCTGAGTATTGCACACCTTGTGCTTTTGGGCACTCCAGTGATGTTGCAGCTCTGAAATATGGCCAAACTGGTGGCAAGTGGCATCTTGGCAGCTGCACGCTTGACTTTTCTCAGTTCATGGGCAGTTATTTTGCGCCTTGGTTTTTCCACACGCTTCTTGCGACCCTGTTGACTATTTTGAATAAAACGCTTGATTGTTCGATGATCACTCTTCAGAAGCTTTGCAATTTTAAGAGTGCTGCATCCCTCTGCAAGATATCTCACTATTTTTGACTTTTCTGAGCCTGTCAAGTCCTTCTTTTGACCCATTTTGCCAAAGGAAAGGAAGTTGCCTAATAATTATGCACACCTAATATAGGGTGTTGATGTCATTAGACCACACCCCTTCTCATTACAGAGATACACATCACCTAATATGCTTAATTAGTAGTAGGCTTTCGAGCCTATACAGCTTGGAGTAAGACAACGTGCATAAAGAGGATGATGTGGTCAAAATACTCATTTGCCTAATAATTCTGCACTCCCTGTATGTATTTCTTTTTTTCAGACTGATGACAAGTACAAATGCAGCAATGATAGCAACTGTACAAGAAACAAGCCCACATCTAATGGTGAGAATATTTGTATTGCTATTGAAAACTTCTGATGGGAGCTGTAGCTATATATTCTGAAGACTGTACTTATTTTGTGGTCTGATTATTCCGGGGTTTGGTCTGGGGTATTTATTCCTTTTGGTGTGTTAGAAAATATGTATGTATGACTTGTGATTGGAACACCATAGGTTTGCATGGCTTATGTAAAGAGTGGCCATACAGTCAGGTCCATAAATATTAGGACATCGACACAATTCTAAAATTTTTGGCTCAATACACCACCACAATGGATTTGAAATGAAACAAAGAAGATGTGCTTTAACTGCAGACTGTCAGCTTTAATTTGAGGGTATTTACATCCAAATCAGGTGAACGGTGTAGGAATTACAACAGTTTGCATATGTGCCTCCCACTTGTTAAGGGACCAAAAGTAATGGGATAATTGGCTTCTCAGCTGTTCCATGGCCAGGTGTGTGTTATTCCCTCATAATCCCAATTACAATGAGCAGATAAAAGGTCCAGAGTTCATTTCAAGTCTGCTATTTGCATTTGGAATCTGTGGCTGTCAACTCTCAAGATGAGATCCAAAGAGCTGTCACTATCAGTGAACCAAGCCATCATTAGGCTGTAAAAACAATACAAACCCATCAGAGAAATAGCAAAAACAATAGGCGTGGCCAAAACAACTGTTTGGAACATTCTTAAAAAGAAGTAACGCACTGGTGAGCTCAGCAACACTAAAGACCCGGAAGACCATGGAAAACAACTGTGGTGGATGACCGAAGAATTCTTTCCCTGGTGAAGAAAACACCCTTTTACAACAGTTGGCCAGATCAAGAACACTCTCCAGGAAGTAGGTGTATGTGTGTCAACAATCAAGAGAAGACTTCACCAGAGCGAATACAGAGGGTTCACCACAAGATGTAAATAATGGGTGAGCCTCAAAAACAGGAACGCCAGATTAGAGTTTGCCACACAACATAAAAAAAAGCCTTCACAGTTCTGGAACAACATCCTATGGACAGATGAGACCAAGATCAACTTGTACCAGAGTGATGGGAAGAGAAGAGTATGGAGAAGGAAAGGAACTGCTCATGATCCTAAGCATACCAACTCATCAGTGAAGCATGGTGGTGGTAGTGTCATGGTGTGGGCATGTATTGCTGCCAATAGAACTGGTTCTCTTGTATTTATTGATGATGTGACTGCTGACAAAAGCAGCAAGATGAATTCTGAAGTGTTTCAGGCAATATTATCTGCTCATATTCAGCTACATGCTTTAGAACTCATGGGACGGCGCTTCACAGTGCAGATGGACAATGACCCAAAGCATACTGCAAAAGCAACCAAAGAGTTTTTAAGGGAAAAAAGTGGAATGTTATACAATGGCCAAGTCAATCACCTGACCTGAATCTGATTGAGCATGCATTTAACTTGCTGAAGACAAAACTGAAGGGATAATGCCCCAAGAACAAGCAGGAACTGAAGACAGTTCCAGTAGAGGCCTGGCAGAGCATCACCAGGGATGAAACCCAGCGTCTGGTGATGTCTATGCGTTCCAGACTTCAGGCTGTAATTGACTGCAAAGGATTTGCAACCAAGTATTAAAAAGTAAAAGTTTGATTTATGATTATTATTCTGTCCCATTACTTTTGGTCCCTTAACAAGTGGGAGGCACATATGCAAACTGTTGTAATTCCTAAACCGTTCACCTGATTTGGATGTAAATACCCTCAAATTAAAGCTGACAGTCTGCAGTTAAAGCACATCTTGTTCGTTTTCATTTAAAATCCCTTGTGGTGGTGTATAGAGCCAAAAATGTTAGAATTGTGTTGATGTCCCAATATTTATTGACCTGACTATGTTAAAAAAAAAAATAATCTTCAACAATGCTCATCAGACCTCTTCTCAAAATCTCGGATCCTGATCTCACCACTCAAAATTGGTTGTATAGCAGAATCCCTGCACTCTTAGATCCTACTGGCCTAGGTGTGGACCAGTGATTAGGGCATAGACAGCGCTGGAGCCTGAGGACACCAGTTACCTGACTCAGAATTGTGCCCATTAACACACTCACATAAACCATCCCATAAACCTCTTCACAATCAATCACTGCGATTTTGAATTGATTTTAGGACTTGCTGTTGGTTTTTGCCCAGGGTTCTCCACAACCTTAATCAGACCCTACGTGTATAGACAGACAAACAGAGATAAAGAAAGAGACACTTGATAGTGGGAGATTTGGCTATTACAGTACTACTTGTATAATAAGCTGCATAAATGCTTCGCTGCCATTGGGTGAGGAAGTTGTTCTTGTGTATTGCAGGCTTTCTCACTGGTCGTTGTGTCCTTTCGTATTGTCAAATTCAAGGTTGGTGCCCCACAGAGAATGACACAGTCCGTATGTAAGTAACTTTGCAAATAATCAGGATTCAAAAAAATCATACCGTTTTGTGTATACATCTCCTGTGCAGACCTGTGTGTCTCTATGGTTACTGGTGACTACAAACCAGCTCTGTGTATTCTGATCCTGATGTTATGTATTATGATAAATGTAGAAAAAAAGGCATAAACCACACATCCACATGTTATATCTTGATATATTGCTGCTAAGCAACATTTGTTAACATGTACTTGAGGTTCTTAGTATATGTTTTGCTCACAATTTATAAGCCCACTTGCCAAATTCATGGCAACCTCTTTTGAATGTCGATTGGACTGGCTGCAGGATCAGACTATATAGGGTTTATTTGTAGTCTGTACTGTAACTACACATCTGCAGGGGATCTGCATCCATTTTTTACTTTGTGTTGAATTTAAAGGGAATCTGTCAGCTACAAGATGCACCATAAACCACAAGCATTACCTTACATATGTTGTCATCATGTTTATCAAGATGTTTTTGTCTTAGATGTCCGATGTGCAAGAAAAAGGACTTTTATTCCCCTGCAGGCCGTATGTAAATGAGGATCTGTAAGTCAAGGCAGCAGCGGCTTTCTTGCTTAAAGTCAAGCTCTCCGCGCCCCCTTCCCTCCCCTTAGCATTTGATTGACAGCCTTTGGCATAGTTTGAGGCGTGATTCCATCCTGGATTTCGCTCATGCGCCGTATGATTGCATTTCCGGTGCTTGCTCATTGATCCCTGCTGCATTGTACTTTGTGAGCTCCTGTGAGTGACATATATATGCGGCAATGTTCTGTGGTGCACTCGCACACTTGAGTCTGTGCCTGCAGGTACAGAACAGCATGGATCAATGTGCAAGCACCGGAAATGTAATCATACAGCGCATGCGTGAAATCTAGGATGAAATTGCACCTGAAACTATACCAAAGGCTGTCAATCAAGTGCTAAGGGGAGGGAAGGGGGGCGGTGAGCTTGACTTCAAGATCCTCATTTACATACGGCCTGCAGGGGAATAAAAGTTCTTGTTCAGCGATCTTGGAAATTGGACATAGACAAACACATCTTGAGAAACATGATGATAACATCTTTAAGGTAATGCTTGTGGTTTATGGTGTTTGTAGCTGACAGGTTCCCTTTAATGAACTAATGGAGTATGTTTGCATGAATGGTGGATGTAAGTTCACACCGATTTTTTTCCACGTGGATTTTGGCATGGATTGCGTGCCCAAAAACCAAAAGAAAATGCTTGCAATTCGTCTCCATTGAATCAAATGGGGAAACCTCTTATTAGTTCATATGGTGCCTTTTTTTTTATTTACGGTTTTACATTACGCACCGCAGGAAAAAGAAGTCACATGACCATTCTTGATGCAAAAAAAACGCGTCCAGACTTCCCATTGACTTGGGCAGGATGAAAAACCACGTCAAATCCACATGGGGAAAAAAACAAAACAATGAAAGCCGTGTCAGAATAAGAAAGTGCATCCTAAAAAACCACATCTCTCCCTCATTGCTCCAGCTGCTCTGCTAGATTATCTTCAGCCTGGCAGCTCAGGGGGTATGTCCTTTCTGCTGCAGCTCTCTCCCTGTAACTGCCATAACTTCTAACAAAACATATGGCAGGTGGCAGCTGAAGATTTAAACTGAGCACAATCGACCAGCTAGTGAAATGGACAAATAACACCGCCCAAACAATAAACTAAGGCAGGGGTCAGCAAACTCCAGCGATTGTGAAACTAAAATTTCCAGGAGGAGCCTCTCACTTCTATAGGAGTTCTGAGAACAGCCAAGCAAGTGTGCATGCTGGGAGTTGTAGTTTCCCAACATCTGGAGTGTCGGAGCTTGCTGACCCACGAACTAGGGAATGTATCTGCATACCACAAGACCAAGTATGGGATTGTGCATGCAAACTTCGAGTGCCCAAGCTCTCAGGGCCAGTGGCACCTGCCTTCAATAGTGAGAGATGATGTGCCACGTGGGACTGCACAAGTTGGCCCTGGTTTGAAGTATAAGATTCCAGAACTTCAGGTATTGAGTGTCGGGAGTGCTTCCAAGAAGCCTCATATCTGTGTATTGAGATACAAGAATAATGCTTCTTTATGACTCTGGTTGGTAGAATGAGTATTGTATGGCCGGTATTACGTACTAAATCTAATTTGGGTGCTGTCTGCAGTCATGGGCACAGTCCGGCTAGCCAGTAGAGATGCTATTATCAGACCTCTCAGGTCACATATGTTTTATTCATATTTCCCACAATCCCACATAATGTGCTTTTATCTAGCACTGCCTCACATCCTCCTGTACTGTATATCTGGGGTATTTGCTGTTAATCCTCTTAATGGATTGTCTTGCTGAAATGTAATAACCAGTAGGGTGCACATCCGGGTGGGTTTCAGGCATGATGAATATTTGATTTAGGTGGAAAGTTCCTTTTATTTGTGAAATCGAACCATGTACACCACTAAGTGAGTCTGTTCTCCATAAAAATAGAGCACCGAGTCAATAAAATGGAATTATAGATCATTGTATTCTCCAGTCAAGTAGCATCTGAGGCATCTGGAGGCATAATACAGTTCCTACAGACTCCTATGGGGCTCTGCTGTACCTAGAAACCTCTGCCACCCAATCATTGCTTCTAGAGGAGAATAGGTTCATAATACAGTTGGGTAGGAACCCCCATATGCAGTGGCCAAGGAGGAGCCAGAGCAGAGGTTGGGAGTGGTAGTGGCTCTGGCTGTTAGTAAATCATGGTGGGTTTCCTTACACCATTGTTTCTGTGCAGTGAAACATTGAGGCACACTTTCTTCACTTGGGTCCAGGGCCGGTGCAAGGATTTTTGCCGCCCTAGGCAAAGATCCATTTTGCCGCCCCCTCATGTCACTCACTCACTGACAGACAAACACACACACTCGGACAGACAGACACGCACTCAGACACTCACTGAATGATGTACACAGAAACTCACTGACAGACACACATACACACATACACTTACTGACAGACACACATACACTCACTGACAGACAGACATACACTCACTGACAGACAGACATACACTCACTGACAGACATACACACACTCAGACACTCACTGAATGACGTACACAGAAACTCACTGACAGACATACTGACAGACACACATACACTCACTGATAGACAGACATACACTTACTTACAGACACACATACACTCACTGACAGACAGACATACACTCACTGACAGACAGACATACACTCACTGACAGACATACACACACTCAGACACTCACTGAATGACGTACACAGAAACTCACTGACAGACATACTCACTGACAGACACACATACACTCACTGACAGACAGACACACACTCACTGACAAACACACACTCACTCACTGACAGACACTCACTGACAAACACACACTCACTCACTGACAGACACTCACTGACAGACATACACCTACCCACTGAAACACACACACACACACACACAGAAACTCACTGACAGACACTCACTCACTGACAAACACACACATATACTCACTGACAAACACACAGACACTTACTGACCGACAGACATCCACACTCACTGACATACACTCACATACACACACAGACACTCAATGACAGACACACATACATTTACTGACAGAAAGACAGACATACATACACTCACTCACTGACATAAATACACAGGCAGACACTCACTCAGTCAAACACTTAAACACTCACCTCCCTGGGGTCCAGTGTGGTGCAGCTCCTCAGTCCTCCAGCGCGCCATTTAGTATGCCGGGGCCGGAATGATGTCATATTCCAGCATCACAGAGGGCGCACGAGGGAGGAGTGGGGAGCTGCTAGAACAGCCTCCCTTGCCGCCCGCCTCCTCTTCTGCGGTAAGTTACTGGCAGAGCAGGCACCTGCCATCAGGGTAAGCAGATGCCTGCTCTGCCATATTTAAGAAGGATCTCCACCTCCTGGCCCCCCTGTAACGGCGCTGGGGGCGGCTCAAGAGCTGCTCACCCAGGGCTGCAGTCCCAGTCAGGGGGAGCTCGCCAGGGCGCCCCCAGCAGGCCGGCACCGGCCCTGCTTGGGGCACACCCTGATTCTGAGGCTCCTGCTTGATGGTAGTCAGGGTGCCTGTGATGTTAGGTGCTTGTATGAGTGCAAGACAGGGAGTGTGGTGTGTAATGGCCGGTGTATGGTGTAGAAGTCAGGAAACCAGGCCAGATGTAGCAGAATAAACATCTCTTTTACTTCAATGCAAAATGGGAGTTGTAGTACATTCAACAATAGAACCACAGTTCCATCTGCACACAGTGCAAATTATTTCCCCGGATAGCGAGGTATTGCAGCTGGGAGTTATGGCGCTCTTTGTACACTGTCTTTCTAAAGTCTCTTCAGTAGAGTCTATGGCTGACAACAGTACTTTAGTAATAATGGCTGTAGTGTCCATTGCAGAATACAGGGTTTTGAAGGCACAAATATAAGGGTTTCTTAAAGATGTCCCTCAAGGCAGCAAAGTCAGAATGGCTGTACTAGCAGGTTAACTTGAAGACTCCTTTGCTTGGCCATGCAGATTCTAAGTTCTTCTCTTTCTGCTGATCTTGCAGTAAATCACGCAGAGATCTGTTAGTCTCTGTAGTTTGAGGCTAAATGAATGGGAGCATGAGGCAACTGCTTCCTCTCAAACTGAACCCCTTATTCAGAACTACCCTAAGTTTGGGGTGGGGCCAGCCCACACTAAACCTCCTACAAGGGCTGGCCAGGATGGTTAACTCCGGCCGTGCCAACCATACCTTGCTATGCTGGGTATAACACATTACATAGCAGATAACAAACATAACATAACACAAAACAAACCATTTGCAGATATCCCCTACTCTCGGGTACTGCACATATGGTGTCACATGTAGAACAAAATAGTACAGAGCTGCAGGGAATCTGTTAGTGTAGACCAACTCATTTTGATTAACATGAATTGGGCTGACATACAATACAGCGCACAACCGGTGACTTTGTTTCCAGGAAAAAAAGCAGCCATATTTTTCTAATCTGGTACAAGGGCCACACACAAATGCATACACCTCCTGATTCATTTTGCTTATACAATCAAGTGAGCAAGTGGGTGTGAACTGGTGGAGACAAAGCCGGACTTAGGCTGTATGGTGCCCTGTGCGGTACCTTCTATTGAGGCCCTTCTTGCCTTATGTTGTATCAAATGGTGCACAAATAACACGGTAACACAGTGCCCAAATATCACTGCCCGACAATAAAGTAGGCAATGTAGGTAGATCCCATGAGACCAAGTGTAAGATTTGTGGTGCAAACTTCAGGTGGATGGGCTATTTGGACCTGCATTAGTGAAAAGTAATGTGCCTTGTGTAAGTACCACACCCCTAAGGCCAAACTGTCCGTGGGGGAGGATGGGAGTTGGATTGCTATATAATAAATGGTTCTTCTATGTCTATTTTGCTAAATTTCTCATATTATCCTTAAGGCCTATCTTGATGGAAGCTGAAAACTTCACTATTTTTGTCAAAAACAGTGTGAGATTTCCAATTTTTGACTTTGAGAGGTAAGTAGCATTCTAGAGGTTGTCTACTCAGTAATTATAGATCATATTGTATATTGTGGATGTATATACACTGCTCAAAAAAATAAAGGGAACACTTAAACAACACAATGTAACTCCAAGTCAATCACACTTCTGTGAAATCAAACTGTCCACTTAGGAAGCAACACTGAGTGACAATCAATTTCACATTCTGTTGTGCAAATGGAATAGACAACAGGTGGAAATTATAGGCAATTAGCAAGACACCCCCAATAAAGGAGTGGTTCTGCAGGTGGTAACCACAGACCACTTCTCAGTTCCTATGCTTCCTGGCTGATGTTTTGGTCACTTTTGAATGCTGGCGTTGCTTTCACTCTAGTGGCAGCATGAGACGGAGTCTACAACCCACACAAGTGGCTCAGGTAGTGCAGCTTATCCAGGATGGCACATCAATGCGAGCTGTGGCAAGAAGGTTTGCTGTGTCTGTCAGCGTAGTGTCCAGAGCATGGAGGCGCTACCAGGAGACAGCCCAGTACATCAGGAGACGTGGAGGAGGCCGTAGGAGGGCAACAACCCAACAGCAGGACTGCTACCTCCGCCTTTGTGCAAGGAGGAACAGGAGGAGCACTGCCAGAGCCCTGCAAAATGACCTCCAGCACGCCACAAATGTGCATGTGTCTGCTCAAACGGTCAGAAACAGACTCCATGAGGGTGATATGAGGGCCCGACGTCCACAGGTGGGGGTTGTGCTTACAGCCCAACACCGTGCAGGACGTTTGGCATTTGCCAGAGAACACCAAGATTGGCAAATTCGCCATTGGCGCCCTGTGCTCTTCACAGATGAAAGCAGGTTCAGACTGAGCACGTGACAGATGTGACAGAGGCGGGAGACGCCGTGGAGAACGTTCTGCTGCCTGCAACATCCTCCAGCATGACCGGTTTGGCATTGGGTCAGTAATGGTGTGGGTTGGCATTTCTTTGGAGGGCCGCACAGCCCTCCATGTGCTCGCCAGAGGCAGCTTGACTGCCATTAGGTACCGAGATGAGATCCTCAGACCCCTTGTGAGACCATATGCTGGTGCGGTTGGCCCTGGGTTCCTCCTAATGCAAGACAATGCTAGACCTCATGTGGCTGGAGTGTGTCAGCAGTTCCTGCAAGACGAAGGCATTGATGCTATGGACTGGCCCGCCCGTTCCCCAGACATGAATCCAATTGAGCACATTTGGGACATCATGTCTCGCTCTATCCACCAACGTCACGTTGCACCACAGACTGTCCAGGAGTTGGCAGATGCTTTAGTCCAGGTCTGGGAGGAGTTCCCTCAGGAGACCGTCCGCCACCTCATCAGGAGCATGCACAGGCGTTGTAGGGAGGTCATACAGGCACGTGGAGGCCACACACACTACTGAGCCTCATTTTGACTTGTTTTAAGGACATTACATCAAAGTTGGATCAGCCTGTAGTGTGTTTTTCCACTTTAATTTTGAGGGTGACTCCAAATCCAGACCTCCATGGGTTGAAAAATTTGATTTCCATTTTTTAATTTTTGTGTGATTTTGTTGTCAGCACATTCAACTATGTAAAGAACAAAGTATTTCAGAAGAATATTTAATTAATTCAGATCTAGGATGTGTTATTTTTGTGTTCCCTTTATTTTTTTGAGCAGTGTATATGATACAATGTGTCCATACAGTAAAAATGCATACATATGTATATATAAAATAAATGTATATATAAAAATGAAAGGTTTCAGGCAAAATGTTTTCATAGAGGTTTAAGTTTATAATCAGGGATTGGTCCATGATATACATATGGGACATAGTGCTTTGTATTCAACCTTCCGGTGTGGATTACAAACGACACTAGCACAGATTGTTCCAGACTATATTCTTAATGAAAATCAGTATGCTCTCAAAGTACATGTTCACTCATAATTCAGTATTTGTCAAAACTTCCCTTAAATACTGTATGTATTCAACCCCTGTTGAGCTGAAATATATTGCTTTAATTATTGACTTACAAATGGGCTATATTAGTGAATCGTTAGAAAAAGTTGCATTTTCAGACTATAAGACCCCCTAGTTCTGGTACTGTTGAGCAGAATGTGGATTTGTAGGAAATCAGCGACAACGAAAACATAAGAGCCAGCATAGGGCTAAATTGACTTCTGCGGTGCGTTTTCTGTTATTCTGTTCCATCCGTTAAATGGATTGACCAAACATGATGGGAAGGAATCAAACTGAGCATAACAGATGAGTCATTGAATCAATGGTGATAATAGCGTAAATGTTTAATTCCATTTTTATTTAAAGAAACAGAGCCACAGAATCCATAAGCACTGATGTGAACTTAAACTAAGCAAAATAAAGATATAGTCATAGACACACACACAAAATAGGAAAAGCCTGAAAAATAATACAGTACTTCACTAAGCACTATTTGCTCACTGGTGAGGAAACATAACATAACAGCCAATCACTGCCTAGACAAGGCCTCCCTCAACACCAGAGCAACAAGGGTGAGGAATGCCATGTAGAGGTCAACCATCACTTCAAAAACCTATAGAGTTCAGTGAATGAGACTGGCATGAAGGTGTCAACCACATCAGGTTCTACACACTACTGGCCTACATGGTAGGATGGCAACAGAAGGTGTAGTGATCACCCAACAAAGAACCATGGCATAACAAAACTTGCAGTTTCACACTGCACTTGTTAAAAAGAGGATGCACCCTCTGATAGATTAACTAGATGCCCTAAATGTCATTTGGACAAATCTGATCTGAGCCATGGAGTATGGTCCTGTCCAGCCTCTCAGAAATTTTGGAGGTTAGTCAGATCTCAGATTAAAGATTATCTGAAAATCTCAATACCTTTGTCTCCTGACTTAATGCTTTTCCATGCCCAGGCAAATGGGACCAATGTTCGACCAGTTATTCACATCTTACTACTGGCAGCCAAACGCTGTATTTTCAAGCACTGGCTCAAACCTCAACTGCCATCAATGACAGAGGTTCTTAACCATGCTAAGCTTTGCCTGGATATGGAGAGAATTGAAGCGGAACAAATGGGAGAGCGATTTATAAACTCTTTTTTCAAGAAATGGGAGTCTTTTATAGGAGTGGTATATTCAGATAGGGACATGCGCACTTTAATGTCCCCATTCATTCTTTAAGAGTGGTACTTGAAGAAAAAATTAAACCAAACTCTGGGGAGACTTCAGATTGATTGAAAGCAATGTTGGTGCATTAGAGAAGTAGAGAGAGAGGGAGGGGGTAGAATGTTTTCCCAGTCAGGGAGGAAGGGTGGTGGGAGGGTAGGGGAATTGTATTGTATTGTTTATGAATATCTTGCATACACTTTGATTGAACGATTTGTATTATACAATTGTCTTGATGAAAATAATTTGGAAACTTAATAAAAATTATATCTAAAAAAAAAAAAGAGGATGCACCCAGCAGGGACCAGTACAGATGTCATACCTTATAATGCCCACAGGAGCAGGAGAGCTCCATGTCAATCTCTGATGACTGACATGAGACTTCACCTTCATATTTTTACAAAGAGGTTCTTCAGCAGTCAGGGCAATGGACGCGTAATCATAATAAATATTAAGAAGATTGCAACTCTAATGGAAGCTAGTTTGAGTTGTTAGAAGGTGATGACTATTCATTTTCATGCCTGATCATGATCCTTTTGGTATGACCAGACAGTGACTATTTACTATCTATTTTGCTTTGGTCCATTGACAAATTGTTCTTTTTAAACATTTAGCACAACGTCTTCATCATCTAACTCTTGGTTACTTCTTTAACTAGAGGAAACCTGCCTGAAAGTCTAAACTGCCGTTATCATCCAGCCAAATCCCCTTTTTGCCCAATCTTCAGACTTGGGGACATCATCAGACTTGCTGGCCAGAACTTCACCAATCTTGCCGAAAAGGTTTGTCAACTATCTATCTATCTCTTTCTGACCCATGATAAAATGCAGCCTTCGATAGGGCCTAGAAGATTGGAGGGGTTCAAAGGGCAAAGAAATGCAGGTGGTAAGGATGAGAACAGGGAGGGGAGAAGTACATGTGAGTCACCTTGAATAGTTACAATGCTATCATTGAACATGTGGTATTACATACTGTTTATTCCTATGTGTTTATTTGAGGTACTTGATGGACTTTTTTCCACAATACACTGTGAAACCATGTGTTACGGGCAGTGAGTGTGGACCCACTGTGCCAACCAACTGCTTTGACTTTTGGCTAGTCCTGAGGGCATTATCATGGTGGTCCCCTGGATTTTCAGCCTTTAGCCTCTATACATGGATCTGGGCTTCACTGCGGAGGAACCATCAGGCTGCTAGCTCTTGGACTAGTCCTAGTGTGGTTGGCTGCTCACCCACTGGGGTCAAAGACACCAATGCAAAACACGGGGGGGACCAGGCAATACACATAGGACACAGTCAGTGGTCAGGGCAGGCAGCTCAGGATCAGTTTGACAAACAGGCAAAGATAAGGTCACGTGGCAGAGAATCAGGATCCAGAAAACAGGCCTGCATATATAGAAGAGCTGATGGGCTCATTAGTGAAACAGCTGAACACAGAGCAAAAAAGGAAATTAACCCTTGCAGTGCAGCAAGGAGAGGTTCAATGAATAGATACTAATACTCACACAGAAAGAGACCTAGCAGCTAGGCTGCATCATGAGACACATGAGTATGGCTGCCTGCCCTGGACAGAAGCTAGATGAGTGATGTAGTGCCCTTGCCCACCCTGGATAACTGTGGTGACGGAGCATCGCCATGACATTGTGTAAAGTTGTAAGAGGGAAGTCTTTGATTTCCTCATACTGAGCTTACTGCTAGTTGTCTTGAGGTTTTGCCTGCATACAAGAGCTTAGATAAGCATCTGTACTTATAACAAACATTTGTGGAGATACAGTGGGATGCGAAAGTTTGGGCAACCTTGTTAATCGTCATGATTTTCCTGTATAAATCGTTGGTTGTTACGATAAAAAATGTCAGTTAAATATATCATATAGGAGACACACACAGTGATATTTGAGAAGTGAAATGAAGTTTATTGGATTTACAGAAAGTGTGCTATAATTGTTTAAACAAAATTAGGCAGGTGCATAAATTTGGGCACTGTTGTCATTTTATTGATTCCAAAACCTTTAGAACTAATTATTGGAACTCAAATTGGCTTGGTAAGCTCAGTGACCCCTGACCTACATACACAGGTGAATCCAATTATGAGAAAGAGTATTTAAGGGGGTCAATTGTAGGTTTCCCTCCTCTTTTAATTTTCTCTGAAGAGTAGCAACATGGGGGTCTCAAAACAACTCTCGAATGACCTGAAGACAAAGATTGTTCACCATCATGGTTTAGGGGAAGGATACAGAAAGCTGTCTCAGAGATTTCAGCTGTCTGTTTCCACAGTGAGGAACATATTGAGGAAATGGAAGACCACAGGCTCAGTTCAAGTTAAGGCTCGAAGTGGCAGACCAAGAAAAATCTCGGATAGACAGAAGCGACGAATGGTGAGAACAGTCAGAGTCAACCCACAGACCAGCACCAAAGACCTACAACATCATCTTGCTGCAGATGGAGTCACTGTGCATTGTTCAACCATTCGGCGCACTTTACACAAGGAGATGCTGTATGCGAGAGTGATGCAGAGGAAGCCTTTTCTCCGCCCACAGCACAAAAAGTGCCGCTTGAGGTGGCCTAAAGCACATTTGGAAAAGCCAGCTTCATTTTGGAATAAGGTGCTGTGGACTGATGAAACTAAAATTGAGTTATTTGGCCATAACAAGGGGCGTTATGCATGGAGGAAAAAGAACACAGCATTCCAAGAAAAACACCTGCTACCTACAGTAAAATATGGTGGTGGTTCCATCATGCTGTGGGGCTGTGTGGCCAGTGCAGGGATTGGGAATCTTGTCCAAGTTGAGGGACGCATGGATTCCACTCAGTATCAGCAGATTCTGGAGACCAATGTCCAGGAATCAGTGACAAAGCTGAAGCTGCGCTGGGGCTGGATCTTTCAACAAGACAACGACCCTAAACACTGCTCAAAATCCACTAAGGCATTTATGCAGAGGAACAAGTACAACGTTCTGGAATGGCCATCTCAGTCCCCAGACCTGAATATAATTGAAAATCTGTGGTGTGTGGGTGAAGCCATCAAACCTGAATGAACTAAAGATGTTTTGTAAAGAGGAATGGTCCAAAATACCTTCAACCAGAATCCAGACTCTCATTGGAACCTACAGGAAGCATTTAGAGGCTGTCATTTCTGCAAAAGGAGGATCTACTAAATATTGATTTCATTTCTTTTTTGTGGTGCCCAAATTTATGCACCTGCCTAATTTTGTTTAAACAATTATAGCACACTTTCTGTAAATCCAATAAACTTCATTTCACTTCTCAAATATCACTGTGTCTGTCTCCTATATGATATATTTAACTGACATTTTTTATCATAACAACCAACGATTTATACAGGAAAATCATGACGATAAACAAGGTTGCCCAAACTTTCGCATCCCACTGTAGGTGATATTTAATTTGGAGATCAGTAAATGTCATCATCTGATTGGCGAGTGCTGTCAAAAGCTGAGTTTGTTATTAATGTCACCCTTTTAAATTGCATTACAGAAAGAACCTTGATGGTTTTCCATTTTTGAAAATCTGATATATTTAAAAATAACTCTATATGTTATAAGAATATGCACACCAAATTATAGACCAGGGCGTCAATGAATACATAAGTAGCAAGAAATCAAGTCTATCCAACAGCCTCACCAAAGAAAAATTTCTTCCATCAAGATTGAAAAAATATACCGTATTTTTCGCCCCATAAGACGCACTTTTTTTGTCAGTACCATCTGTGGCACACCGACTATGCAGTTGTTTCTTCCCAACGCCGTTTCGCCACACAGGCTTCTTCTGGGGAGAAGGTACTGACACGAATTGACTTCCTATCCTGCCCTTATATAGGTTTTGTAAGTAACCCATATGTGGCCATTGTGCCCTGGGTGCTAATAATGTTTCCTGTGGACATATTGCGATAGTGGTTTCATTGCTGGATTACACTCTGAGGCTGACGGACTCTGCAGTTCCCTCTTTGCCCTCTCTTGGGGTCTCACCTGCTGGTGTTCTATCTACATGTTTTTATAAGTATTGTATGAATTAAATAAAGTATATATATTTTTTCAATCTTAATAGAAGAAATTTTTCTTTGCATCGAGGAGAAAAAGCAAAAGAAGGGCGGCACTCACCACTGCTGGAAAACATAACCTTTATTCTTAAAAAGAAGCGGTAGGCAGGAGCATGTGTGCGCAGTGCACGGACAAAAAAGCGGCGACGGCCGTTTCGCGCAACTTTGTGCTTCGTCTGTCCTCTGACCTGATTATACAGTCCTGATCAAAAGTTTAAGACCACTTGAAAAATGGCAAAAAATCATATTTAGCATGGCTGGATCCTAACAAGGTTCCAAGTAGAGCTTCAACATGCAACAAGAAGAAAAGGGAGTGAGACAAAACATTTTTTGAGCATTCAATTTAATGAAAACAACGAATAAACTGAAACAGGCTGTTTTCCAGCTGATCAAAAGTTTAGGCCCACACATCCCAAAAAAAACTAAACCCCCCCCAAAACAGAAATCCAACTTCCAAACATGAACTCAGTAATGAGTAGCTTTATTGTTTATCACTTCAAAAACTCGTTTCAGCATGCTTGATGCAAGCGTTTCCATGAGGTGAGTGGGAACATTTCTCCAAGTGGTGAAGACGGCCGCACGAAGGCCATCTACTGTCTGGAACTGTTGTCCATTTTTGTAAACTTCCCTTGCCATCCATCCCCAAAGGTTCTCAATTGGATTTAGATCAGGGGAACACGCAGGATGGGCCAAAAGAGTCATGTTATTCTCCTGGAAGAAGTCCCTTGTCCTGTGGGCATTGTGTACTGTAGCGTTGTCCTGTTGAAAAACCCAGTCGTTACCACACAGACGAGGGCCCTCAGTCATGAGGAATGCTCTCTGCAACATCTGGACATAGCCAGCGGCCTGTTTGACGCCCCTGCACTTCCTGAAGCTCCATTGTTCCACTGAAGGAAAAAGCACCCCAGACCATTATGGCACCCCCTCCACTGTGGCGCGTAGAAAACATCTCAGGTGGGATCTGCTTGTCATGCCAGTAACGTTGGAAACCATCAGGACCATCAAGGAAAAAAATAATCTCATCAGAGAATAAAAATTTCTTCCACCTTTGAATGTCCCATGTTTGGTGCTCTCTTGCAAAGTCCAAATGAGCAGTTCTGTGGCGTTCAAGGAGACGAGGTCTTTGAAGACGTTTTTTGTTTTCGAAGCCTTTCAGTCTCAGATGCCGTCTGATGGTTATGGGGCTGCAGTCAGCACCAGTAAGGGCCTTAATTTGGGTCTTGACGGACAGCCAATTGGATCCTCCGGCTCAGTGCTGATGAAATTTTTTTGGGTCTTCCACTTGACTTTTTTGTTCCATAACCCCCAGGATCATTTAAGAAATTCCAAATCTTCCAAGTCTTACTGCGTCCCACCTCAGCAGCGATGATGCGCTGTGAGAGACCCTGCTAATGCAGTTCAACAACCCGACCACGTTCAAAAAGGGAGAGTTTTTTTGCCATCACAACGTGTGACTACCTGACAGAAAATGACAATGAATCCACATCTTTGCACAGATTTGGCCTTTTAAAGGCATGTGGTCCTAAAATTTGGATCAGCTGAAAAACAGCCTGTTTCAGTTTAATCGTTATTTTCAATTAATTGAATGCTCAAGATTTTTTTGGTCTCACTCTCATTTCTTCTTGTTGCATGTTGAAGCTCTACTTGGAAACTTGTTAAGATCCAACAATGTAAAATATGATTTTTTGCCATTTTTCAAGTGGCCTCAGGACTGTAGGTACCCAAAATGGTGCATTAAAAACTGTAACTTGTCCCTGGAAAAAATAACCTATCATACAGGTCCATTAATGAAAAAACAAAAAAGTTATAGCTCTTGGAAAGTGATGATGACATTTTTTTTGTGGTCACTAGAGATTGGGTATATCAGAATATATGATGTTGCAAATCATCTTCAGCAGGGTGTCCTGTCTGCAGTATAAACTGAAGCCATGACACTAGTATGAACAGCGCTTTAGAGAGGACCACTTTAAAGTTTAATATGAGCAAACTAAATTGTTCAAATATCCAATTGGTTAAAAAGTTTAATGAGAAGTGTTTCCATCTTATAATGCTATGGCGTATCATCATATGAGCAGAGCAGTATTTGCAATTTATACTACCCTAGGAGATTGAATATGCCCAATTTCATTGGTTCCCAGTTTTCTAAACACAGGACCTCTCACCACTCCTGAAATGCCTGACTACTTGCGTGCAATGACAATTCTAGAGCATTTATTCTTATGACTTTATG
Organism: Bufo bufo; assembly: GCF_905171765.1. Taxonomy (NCBI): domain Eukaryota; kingdom Metazoa; phylum Chordata; class Amphibia; order Anura; family Bufonidae; genus Bufo; species Bufo bufo. The sequence continues at coordinate 159,132,032 of NC_053394.1, forward strand.
TTGTGCTGTTCTTCCATTATTCGTTCTAGAAGTTTATGAATGAATTGCTAGCAGTTTTTAATGAAGGTCCAGCTGGGTGTTACACTCGTGTCCCTGCACAGTCTGACAATGGTATCACTGATTGAATAGTGTCAGTGTCTGCAGGGACACCCCACCAACTGATAATACCCAGATGGCAGTAGGGCAGGGGGGCGTGGCCTAGCTATCATGGAGTGAAGACGCACACTGCTTCAGCTCCTTCAGAATCCTGATTCAATCCTGGCCATCCGTGCATGAATCTGCCCTAAAGTGGTGGTGTGGTGTCTGGAGGTGACACACGACTCGACTGTTCTACCTGGGGACCCCGTTTGCTGGCCAGTGTCGACACTCTGGATACGGTCTCCTGCTACGCTCCGGACTGGTGAGCCGTGACGCCATCTGGAGACATACCTCTCGAGGTGCCTGCACTCCCGGTGAGAGGACTTATGGGCCTGTGCCTCGGGCCGAACCTGTGACCGGGACATCTGTAACATCCTTGCTACTCACTCTAGTGCGGCTATCGGCACTCCTGTGCTTCTATCCTGCAGCATCCTAAAAGAGCTCCCGCGCCCCAGCGTGAGGGAGAGGAACGGCGCTTCTAGGAGGTCTGGCTCTGGAAACCATGATGCGGCCTCCTTGTCGCAGGGTTATTGAATGAACGGCACTTGAGACTGATATTGGAGTGATTCCCCTCAGGGAGTCAGTCGGACCGGGACTTGTGGCTGGTGATGCTGAGAAGATCCAACACCCTAAGGTACTTGTGCTCAGTGATTGAAACGTCTGACTGATCTATGCTCAGTGACTACCTAAGGAATACCTGAATTTTATGGGTATATGATGAATTGATTCCTCAGATCTGAGCTCTCCGAACTACTGATATAGTTCATCATTTCTCCACTGCAACTACACTGATTGACCCCCGCGGTGGGTTGTGGGAATCTCTGGACCATTATATAGTGAGACAAGTACTATCCCTCCTCCTTCAGATCCTACTGACTCTCCGCTGAAGAGTAACGGAGAGAGTGACCACCCTCCTGAAACCTCTGGTCACATATTCTACATACATGGCCGTAAGACAGGTGCTTCCAGTGGCACCCCTCCTCCCAAAGTATTAGTAGACGTCATGAGTTAAACAGAGGAAAAAGGAGATGACAGTCCCTCCAACCAAGGAGAGATTGATTTGAGTAAAATAATGTCTGCTATTATGCATTGCCAGTCAGCTCTCACAGTCAAAATAGATCACGTCCAAGCTGATCTCACCTGCCTCAGACATGATATTGACTAAATTCGTGATAGAACCACTGAAGTGGAGAGAAGATTGGGTGAGGTGGAAGATGTAGCGCACCTAAGTGAAAACCATGTTAGATCCCTTCAACAACAAGTGAAGACCCTGCAGTCGAAAGTTGATAACGCAGAGAACCGTAATAGGCGGAACTATATACGCATTATGGGCCTACCAGAAAGGGCTGAGGGTCAGTCTCCTGAGGACTTTGCAGAGCAACTTATTAAACAATGCTTTGGGCCCATTAATCTATTTGCCAGTTTTGTTGTGGAGAGGGCGCACAGAATACCCACTAAACCCTTACCACCGGGGGCTCCGGCACGCCCATTTATACTAAAAGTTCTGAATTACCGAGACCGTGATACTATTCTAGCGGCGGCCCGCCAGTTAAAGGATGTCAGATTTGATAATACCAAGATCTCATTCTACCCGGACTTTTCCTCAGAAGTCCAGAAGCAGCGGCGACAGTTTACTGTAGTAAGAGCGCGCCTCTGGGAAAAGGGCTTCAAATATGCCATGTTGTACCCAGCCCGCCTCAGAGTCCAGGATGGAGAATCAGCAAAATTCTTCTCTACACCGGAGGAAGCTTCAAATTGGCTGGACTTGAGAGGCTGACCGTCGGTGACTCCCCAGGAGACTGTGATACCATGTCTTCTACGGATGGCCGCCACATGGGCGGAGAGATGAAGATGGAATGGAAGTCTTCATGGACTCTTCCTCTTGTTCCTTAAGTTCTAGGAATCGGTGACTGTTTTTTGTTTTTCTGTGGGTTGCCCCGGATTTCCTAAGGGTAATTAGCTTATAAAGTTTGGGATGCAGGGCTCAGATAGGTTGGGGAGGTCTGGGCAGGGTGGGGGGGTTTGCCTACTGTCGTGGGTTAATTTGTGTTGCATTTACATGTTTTGTGTCTGGTGGCATGTATGTGTGTGTGAATGGCCTGGGCAATCTGAGGACCCCCTGGGTGGTTATGTTGGATTCGTTACATGATGGCCACGTGTAAATTTATCTCTTGGAATGTCAGGGGGCTCAATGATAAAGTGAAAAGGTCCCTTGTATTTAATTACTTGAAGAATTATTCCCCAGATCTGGCTCTGTTACAAGAGATGCATCTGAGAGGCCAGAAATTGCTAGTATTGAAACGTCCATGGGTAGGGTCTTCTTATCATGCAGTATATAGTAACTATGCCAGGGGGGTGTCGGTGCTGGTGGCTAAGTCCATCCTTTTTCAGTTGCACTCAGTGATGACAGACTTGTCAGGTCGATATGTTATAATAAGTTCCGCAATGCGAGGTGTAGACTACATACTGGTAGGGTTGTATATTCCTTCCCCTTTCCAGAGAGGGGTATTGGATGATATTATGGTGAAAGTGGCAACTCTACCGACTGGCCCCCTAGTTCTGATGGGTGACTATAATGCAGTCTTAGACCCGATTGCGGATAGACTCCGCCCTCAAGCTACGCACAATAAGTCACTATGCAATTGGGCTGAGGCCCATGCCCTGACAGAAGGTTGGAGATATCTTCACCCAAGAGATCGTCAGTATTCTTGTCACTCTGCATCTTTCAATACCTTGTCCCATATAGATCTTGTGTTTGTGAATAGGGATGTACTACCATGGTTAACTAAAGTAGAATATTTGCCGCGTGGCATCTCAGACCATGCCCCCCTACTAGTGATCCTGACTCAACCACTTGCACCCCCAGACAGACAATGGAGCCTTAACTCTCGGTGGCTGGAGGTTTTACCTGTGGCCAGTGCGGCTCAACAGGGAGTGGCTGACTACTGGACATGCATTGAATGGGAAGCTTTTAAGGCGGTAATACGTGGCACTCTTATTTATGCCATAGCTTCGCATAGGAAAGAGCTTGAGATTAATAGGCATAAAATGGAGGCAGATGTAGCGAGTACAGAAAGTGATTATACTCAGGATCCTAGTGAGGATAATCGCAGAGTGAGGGAGGAGGCACAACGACGACTTACTCTACTTTTGGTAGAATATACCCAAAAGAGACTTTTGTTTCAAAGACAAGTGGTCTTTTCGGAGGGTGATAGGAACGGGAGGGCTTTGGCCTATTTAGCAAGAACTGAAAGTCCCCAAACAGTGGTCTCACATATTATTATTATTTAGATCTATATGATTCTAAAACACCCTTTACAGCTAGAGATATGCAGGATTTCTTAAAGAATATTTCACTCACGCCACTTTCCCAAACAGACAGGAATTATTTGGCCTCATCTATTGGAGTGGGGGAAATAAAGGTGGCTATAGAGAATATGTCGGTTGGGAAGTCCCCTGGTCCTGATGGCTTCCCGGTGCAGTGGTATAAGTTGGATGTGGATAAGCAGTGTGAGAGACTGCTTAAGCTCTTTAATTATGCTTTTGAACACAACAAACTGCCCCCTTCTTTATGGAGGCGATTATTGTAGTGATCCACAAACCTGGGAAGCCTCCTGACCAGTGCGGTTCATATAGACCGATTTCCCTTCTAAACGTTGATGCCAAATTCTTAGCTAAGATTCTGGCCCGCCGTCTTGGAGATGTCATACTATCAGTAATTGACCCTTACCAATCTTGTTTCATGCCAGGCAAGACCACTGACATTATTCTCAGAAGACTGTTTACCAACTTACAGGTTAGACATGATAATGCGGGATCCAGAGCAAGTGCTTCCCTCGATAATGAAAAAGCTTTTGACTCAGTTGAATGGCCTTTCATGTGGGAGACATTACGCTGCCTACAGTTCCCCCAGTCTTTCATACGGTGGGTCTAACTATTATATCAGGCCCCTACAGCGAGGGTAAGGGTGAACGGCTATCTGTCACGCCCGTTTAGCTTTTGGAAACGATAGATGGCTTCGGGAAATATTCGGGCCTTCGTGTGAACTGGGCTAAGTCCAGTCTGTGCCTGGTGGATGAGGTGGGACACTCAGATATATCGCCGCTTTCGAGATTAAAGATAGTTGACTGTTTTGTTTATTTGGGGATCAGGATTCACAGGGACCCCAGACAGTTTTATCAACTGAATGTGGTTCCTGCTATGGAAGGTATCGCTCGTAAATTGGATGCTTGGGAAAATCTGCCGCTGACACTGATAGGCAGAATTAACATTGTAAAAATGGTGTTACTCCCAAAGCTTTTATATATTTATAGCGCCGCTCCTGCTAAAATTCCCTAATTGCACTTTGATTCCTTATATAGATTACTATCGCCTTTTTTGTGGAGACACCAGACCCCTAGATTGGCTAGGAAATCCTTAAAGGCCCTATACCCACAGGGGGGACTGACACTACCAGATATGCACACTTATTATATTTCTGCCCAGCTAGTCTATGCATCTTGGTGGATTAGGGCGGATGCTAACAACCCAGCTGTAGTCCTCGAGGCAGCATTGGTGGGCTCCTATGAGGCCCTTGCCTACTTGGTGTATCGAGGGGGGGCAGTTAAAGTGAACTATTACACTGAAGCTATGGCCAGTGTAGTGGCGGCCTGGACACAGAAAGTGGAAACTCATTCCGTGAGTACAGATGGGGAGTCCTAGTCCCCATATATTCCCCTGTGGCGAAATAAACAGCTTAAAGAACTCCTCCACTTATCGGACTATCAATTTTGGCCTCAAAAGGGACTGAAATATCTTACCCAATTATACGAAAATGGTATCTTCCGTACTTTTGATAGCCTCCAAAGAAAGTACGGCTTGCCCCATACAAGTTTTTATCGGTACCTTCAGTTGAGACATGCCTGTGAGACCCAATTCAAATCCTCTTCTTTGCAGTTGAAATGTGGCCCCCTCGAGTCTATAGCTCGGCAGACGCAGCCATTTAAGCCAGTCTCATCCTTTTACGAAGAGATAATGAAAATGCAGGATTCGCCGCTCCGACGTTCATTTGAACGCTGGGGTGCTGATATCCCTAATTTGGAGACGTCCCACCTGGAGGAACTGAGCACCGTATGGAGATCTACTGTAATAAGTGCTCGAGATCAGCTTATTTAGATCAAGTGGATACATAGGGTATATCTAACTCCAGTGCGCCTGTGCCAAATGCGTAGCCTGTCAGACCCTTCGTGTACTAGGTGTGGGGAGCCGAGAGGGACCTTATATCACATGATATGGATGTGTCCTATCATGCAACTATACTGGGGGGAGATCTGTAACTTTATTAACACAAAATTGGGACTCCTGGGGATTCATTCCCCCATAATATGCTTGTTAGGGCTGGTTTCCGAAGTGGTCCCTTCTAAATATGGTAGAAAACTACTTCGTTTACTGATGTTCTATGGTAGAAAGGTCATTCTTCTAAATTGGAAACCGCCTAAGACCCCCACTCTTAGAGGGTGGATACAACTTGTAAACGCTGACCTTCAAATGTATAAATTAACATTTGCGGCCAGAGGAACCCCGGACAGGTTTGACAAGATTTGGGGCCTTTGGCTTCACGCCCAGGATACTGTTTGAGTCCTAAGGGGAAGGGGGGGGGGAACGGAGTGCCCGGGTGAGTGAGTGTGTGCGTGTGTGATATTGTGCTGTAATCCATGGTCTGCTTCCAAGATTTAGGGGACTTCTCATATACTGATACATGACAATGTATTTTGCCTTGATAGATTTCTCTTATTGTGGTCCTGGGTCTACGTGTAGAAGCATTTGGATTGGCGGTCCAATATTGTCATTTGTCTATTAATGTTCTTTTCCCTTTTGGGATGTTATGTTAAAAAGCCATAAATAAAGACTATTAAAAAAAAAAGATAATACCCAGATAGACCTTTATTATACACTGCTAGGAATTCACTTTTAGTAGGAATAATAAAGGAATGGCACAACATAACGTCATAAGAATAGATGTACCAGAATTGTTATTACATGGAGAACGCAAGCAGTTACTAAAACAGGCATGTCAGGAGAGGTCCTCTTTAAACAAGTCATATCCACATGCTGTGTAAGAAATCCACAGCAGCATTTGACCTATGGTGCAGATTTCCACTGCTGATTTCACCCTGCATGGCTGTACCCCAAAAATTGTTCAGTAGTGTTGGATCCAAAAACATACTGATATCTCAATAAATTTACTCCCAGAAGGGAGAGAGAGAGAGGAAAAAAATGGATGGAGTGGTAATAATTGTATTATTACGACATAATGTACCGTATTTTTCACCCATAAGACACATTGGGGCGTCTTATGGGGTGAATACTAATGAAGCACTTCCATTTTGTACCAGAGGACCGGAAAGCGGTGAAGGCTCTGTACTCACCGCTTCCTGGTCCTCGACTGTCTGCTGTGAAGGATTCGCACAGTGTGAGGGAGCGCTGTGACGTCACGCTGTGATTGCCGGGTCACAGCACAGCAGACTGAAGAGGAGGAAGACCGAGCATGGGAGGTGAGGAGCGGCGGCGTCCTGGAGCAGGAGAGCTAGGTATTTATTTTATTTGCTCTGTGGCACTGGGGCTCATACTGGGGGCATACTAAATGGCACTGGGGGCATTATAAATGGCACTGGAGGCATAATAATTGGCAGTGGGGGCTCATAATGGGGCTCATAAATGGCATGGGGGGGTCATAAATGGCACTAGGGCTCATAACTGGCATGGGGGCTAATGGGGGCTCATAAATGGCATGGGGGCTCATAATTGGGGCTCATAAATGGCATGGGGGCTCATAAATGGCATGGGGGGCTGATCTGAGGCATGGGGGGCTGATCTGAGGTCTAACTGGGGTCTTATTAACATTGGGGATCTGATCTGAGATCTTATTAGGGGCCTATTAACATGGGGGTCTGAATGGGGCTGTCAGATGAGGTCTGATTAACATTGGGGGTCTGATTGCTGGCCTGATCTGAGATCTAATTAAAAATATTTTTTTCTTATTGTCCTCCTCTAAAAACCTACGTCCTATAGGCCAGTGCATCTTATAGGGCAAAAAATACGGTAATTTTGTAAAATAAAATTAAAAACAAAGATCTCACCATAGATTTCACAATCAGAATACCTCGCTTAACCCCTTCCAGACTCGACAGTGACATTTTCAAATGGGGTGGAAAGAAAAAAAGCAATTCCGCCATAATTTTATGGGTTTCATTTTTTATGGCGTTCCCTTTGCGGTAAAACCGACCTGTTACCTTCATTCTCTCAGTCAGCAGGATTACAGTGATACCACATGTTTATAGTTTTTCTTGTGTTGTAATAAAAATTTATTTTTCCTTTGCATCACCATATCCTGACCCCATAACATTTTCATATTTACAGTTGAAACCAGAAGTTTACATACACTATATAAAAAGACACATATGCATGTTTTTCTCAATATCTGACATGAAATCAGAATAAACCTTCCTGTTTTTGGTCAATTAGGATTACCATAATTATTATTATTTGCCAAATGCCAGAATAATGAGAGAGAGAATGTTTTAAGGTATTTTTATTACTTTCTGCAATGTCAAAAGTTTACATACATAGTAATATGCCTTTAAACAATTCTGGACTGCCCATATGATGATGTCATGTGTTTGGAAGCTTCTGTTAGGTTTGTTGGCAACATCTGAGTTAATTGGAGGCACACCTGTGGATGTATTTAAATGCACACCTGAAACACACTGCTTCTTTGTGTAGCATCAGGGGTGAGTCTAAAGAAATCAGGAAGAGAATTGTGGACTTGAACAAGTCTGGCTCAACCTTGGATGCAATTTCAAGATACCTGAAGGTGCCTCGTTTATCTGTACAAACAATTATATGCAAGTACAAACAAGATGGGAATGTCCAGCCATCATACTGCTCAGGAAGGGGAGGGGTTCTGCGTCTCAGAGAAGAATGGGCTTTGGTCCGACATGTGCATATCAACCCAAGAACAAAAGCAAAAGACCTTATAAAGATGATGGCGGAAGCTGGTAAGATTGTGTCAATATCCACAGTGAAACGAGTACTGTATCAACATGGGCTGAAAGGCCACTCTGCCAGGAAGAAGCCATTACTCCAAAAGAAACATAAAAAAAACAGATTAATGTTTGCAAATGCACACAAGAACAAAGACCTACATTTTTGGAGACATGTCCTGTGGTCTGACGAAACTAAAATTGAACTTTCTGGGCCTTAATGACCATCGTTACGTTTGGTGGAAAAAGGGAGAAGCTTGGAAGCCTAAGAACACCATCCCAACTGTGAAACACAGGGGTTGCAGCATCATGTTGTGGGGTTGTTTTACTGCAGGAGGGACTGGTGCACTTCACAAAATAGATGGCATCATGAGGAAAGAAGATTATGTGGAAATACTGAAGCAACATCTCAAGACATCAGCCAGGAAGTTAAAGCTTGGGCGGAAATAGGTCATTGTCCATTTGGAAGACCCGAAGCATACTGCCAAACTGGTTACAAAGTGGCTTAAGGATAACAAAGTCAATGTTTTGGAGTGGCCATCACAAAGCCCTGATCTCAATCCTATTGAAAATTTATGGGCAATGCTGAAAAGGCAGGTTCGAGTAAGGCGACCAACAAACATGGCTCAGTTACACCAGTTTTGTCAGGAGGAATTGCAGCGTCCCACTCAGGACACGTGGGAACTGCAAAACTTACTGTGAAACGGCATTATCATCTGGCATGTCATTTTGTACTACAACACCTGTTGTATCCCTGTTCATAGGCTGGTCTGGTGCAATTTATACATCCCACCACTAGATGAGGATAGTACTTAGTTCATATAAATACTTAGGTCAGGCCTAGTGTAGTGTAGAAGGAGAGAAGTAAAGTAGGAGATCAGTGAAGAGATGAGAGGAGCAGAGCAGTTTGTTAAACTGAGGCTACACACCACAGATTAGTGGGTGAAGCCAAATGCAGAAATGAGGTAGAGCCAAGGTATGAGGCCCAGGAGAGCGTTTTCCTCCTGTGACCTTCTTAGATCCCAGATCCTAAAACCAGAGGATAGCGTTTTCGTCCCTGGAAGAAGATAACCAAGCTAAAGAGAGACATCGGTGATAACAGCCATTACTAAAGGATTAACCACTACAGGACCGCCGTACGCAGGATTGCGTCCTGGCGGCGGCCCTGTTATTCCTCCTGGACGCGCCGGCGCATCCTCTCGCGAGAGGCGAGATTTCCTGTGAAACAGGAACCGAAGGTAAACGAGTGGATCTGCAGCCTGCCAGCGGCGATCGTTCGCTGGCAGGCTGTAGATGCGATTTTTTTTAACCCCTGAAGGGTATATTAGACGCTGTTTTGATAACAGTGTCTAATATACCTGCTACCCACATTCCAAAGAGCACCTTTAGGATTTCACAGGGCATTTTTTACACATTTTGATTTCAAACTACTTCTCACGCATTAGGGCCCCTAAAATGCCAGGGCAGTATAACTACCCCACAAGTGACCCCATTTTGGAAAGAAGACACCCCAAGGTATTTCGTGATGGGCATAGTGATTTCATGGAAGTTTTTATTTTTTGTCACAAGTTAGTGGAATATGAGACTTTGTAAGGAAAAAAAAAACTTTTGACTTTGCAGAAAGTAATAAAAATGCCTTAAAACATTCTCTCTCTCAATATTCTGGCATTTGGCAAACAATAATAATTATGGTAATCCTAATTGAACAAAAACAGGACAGGTTTATTCTGATTTCATGTTAAATATTGAGATAAACATGCATATGTGTCTTTTTATATATTGTAAGTAAACTTCTGGTTTCAACTGTATGTCTACGGAGCTCTGTGGAGCTCATTGTTTGCAGGACAGTTTTTATTAATACCATTTTGGAGTGTGTATGATTTTTTGATCACTTTGGGGACTTGAATATCTGATTATTTGATATCCTCTCCCATAGACTGCAATGAATGCAAGTTGCTATGGGGGTCATTTATTATACTGAAATGCGCCTAAATTAGGCGTATTTCAGGCGCAGATGGTTGGTTGCGCCACTATCTGAGATTTCTCCCTGTTTACACAAGGTCTCCAATTGTGCGAGTGGGCGAGGAAGTGGACGGGCCAGCAGGCCCATTTCATTCGTCATTTTCTACGCCTATTTTAGGCATAGAAAAAGGTCTAAATGCAAGACAGATCGAAAGCTGCCCACTTATTATACACACATGCAGACTCACTACATACAGTCATATATGTACGGTATGTACTGTACTCAGAATATATACACACTTGAATACATTTGTTCATACATACAGTATGTACAATCACACACACATAATCTCCGGGTGGCGAGGTGGCACCAACTATTTTTTCTCATCATATTGCAACCCCCTAAATTCCCATGGGTACAGCAACCTTGCAGAGCCTGTCGTATCCTGCATTACACAGCTGCACATACAAATTCAAACAAATTTATTAGTGACCGATATTGTTTATTTGTGCCCGATATTGTTAAATAACTTGTCATATAACTTTGTATAAATAAATGATACAAGCAAACGTGAGAAACTTTGTAACATGTCTTATCAGTGAGAAATGTCTAGTTCTCATGTTATCAGCTGTTTACCTACCACTTTGAAAAAATTCTTAAAACCATCCAGAACAGATCACTCCACTGAAGTATCATATTGCACATGTCAATACAAGCATATGGAGAGGGGAGGGGGAAGAGTGAGCAGGAGCAGAGTGATGTAGAACTCCAGGAGAGACACCAAAAAGACTGCGGCAGCTAAATAGGAAGTTCATATATCAGTGCTTTATTCACATCCTTACAGGTCATTACTTCTCTGTAATGTACTCTATGATCCTGGGCTTCTGAGTGAGTACAAAAGATTAGGAAGAAGATCTTCCTCTACTTTATTTGCAGTGGATGCGAGCTAGTCTACACCCACCAGATCTAGGAGAACTGCAAACTAAACATTCAGCATGCACAGAGAAAAACGACTAAAAATGTCAGATATGAATCATATAAAGAAATAGTGTTATCCCTTCATGTACACACACTGTACTATTGATTAATGCAATTTGTTGAAACATTAGCTATGCTATGTTATGCAATGTGTGGTTGTGTTGTGTTGCAGGGAGGAGTACTGAGTATTAAGATTGGTTGGCTCTGTGATCTTGACCAATCTTGGGATCTTTGCATTCCTCGTTACAGCTTTACCAGACTCGACAGTGTTTCGGAAAAGAACAATGTTTCTCCAGGATATAACTTCAGGTATTTGCATTTTTTTCCATCTGTAGAAATTGACTTTTGTATGTTAAAGAGAATCTATTATTAGGAAATTCACTGTTAAACCAGGAACAAGGCCTAGCTGAGCTGAATGCAATGATACCTTTTGCTTAGCAATGTTATCTTGCTTCATTCTGGAGCATCCTTCCTCTGCCAGCCTCTTACTTCCTTATTGATTGAAGTGTGATCACTATGTAGGAACCTGGTCTTGTCCATAAAGAAAAAAATAGAGGGTCTGGCAGAAGAAGCAGGAGGAGTAAGGGTGCACAGAGCACACATATTTTATTTTAAAAAATTAATATAAAATAACTCTAATATATATAAATATATATATATATATATATATACACTGAGCAAAAATATAAATGCAACACTTTCTGTTTTGCTCCCATTTTGCATGAGCTGAACTCAAAGATCATAAACATTTTCTACATACACAAAAGACCCATTGCTCTCAAATATTCTTCACAAATCTGTCTAAATCTGTGTTAGTGAGCACTTCTCCTTTGCCGAGATAATCCATCCCACCTCACAGGTGTGGCATATCAAGGTGCAGATTAGACAGCATGAATATTGCACAGGTGTGCCTAGACTGACCACAATAAAAGACCACTCTGACATGTGCACAGTTTTGCCTTACAGGGGGGGGGGGAATACAGAAAACCAGTCAGTATCTGGTATGGCCACCATTTGCCTCATGCAGTGCACTCCACTCCTCTTCAATAGCTGTGCGAAGTTGCAGAATATTGGCAGGAACTGGAACATGCTGTCGTATATGCCGATCCAGAGCATCCCAAACATGCTCAATGGGTGACATGTCCGGTAAGTATGCTGGCCATGCAAGAACTGGGATGTTTTCAGCTTCCAGGAATTGTTTACAGATCCTTGCAATATGGGGCCGTGGATTATCATGCTGCAACATGAGGTGATGGTCGTGAATGAATGGCACAACAATGGGTCTCAGGATCTTGTCACGGCATCTCTGTGCATTCAAAATGCCATCAATAAAATTGATTGTCCATAACATATGCCACCATGGGCCATTTGATCCACACACACATCCAGCAAACCGCTCATCCACACGACGCCACACACGCTGTCTGCCATCTGCCCTGAACAGTGAAAACCAGGACTTATCCATGAACAGAACGCCTCTCCAACGTGCCAGACGCCATTGAATATGAACATTTGCCCACTCAAGTCGATTATGACGACAAACTGCAGTCAGGTCCAGACCCTGATGAGGACGACGAGCATGCAGATGAGCTTCCCTGACAGTGCAGAAGCTCTCCGGGTGGCTGGTCTCAGACGATCATGGAGGTGAACATGCTGGATGTGGCGGTCCTGGGCTGGTGTGGTTACACGTGGTCTGCGGTTGTGAGGCCGGTTGGATGTACTGTCAAATTCTCTGAAATGCCTTTGGAGACGGCTTATGGTAGAGAAATCAACATTCATTTCATAGGCAACAGCTCTGGTAGACATTCCTGCAGTCAGCATGCCAATTGCACATGTTACAACATCTGTAGTATTGTGCTGAGTGATCAAACTGCACATTTCAGAGTGGTCTTTTATTGTGGGAAGTCTAAGACACACCTGTGCAATATTCATGCTGTCTAATCAGCACCTTGATATGCCACACCTGTGAGGTGGGATAGATTATCTCGGCAAAGGAGAAGTCCTCACTAACACAGATTTAGACAGATTTGTGAACAATATTTTAGAGTAATGGGTCTTTTGTGTATGTAGAAAATGTTTCAGATCTTTGAGTTCAGCTCATGCAAAATTATATATATATATATATATATATATATATATATACAGGGAGTGCAGAATTATTAGGCAAGTTGTATTTTTGAGGATTAATTTTATTATTGAACAACAACCATGTTCTCAATGAACCCAAAAAAACTCATTAATATCAAAGCTGAATATTTTTGCAAGTAGCTTTTAGTTTGTTTTTAGTTTTAGCTATTTTAGGGGGATATCTGTGTGTGCAGGTGACTATTACTGTGCATAATTATTAGGCAACTTAACAAAAACAAATATATACCCATTTCAATTATTTATTTTTACCAGTAAAACCAATATAACATCTCAACATTCACAAATATACATTTCTGACATTCAAAAACAAAACAAAAACAAATCAGTGACCAATATAGCCACCTTTCTTTGCAAGGACACTCAAAAGCCTGCCATCCATGGATTCTGTCAGTATTTTGATCTGTTCACCATCAACATTGCGTGCAGCAGCAACCACAGCCTCCCAGACACTGTTCAGAGAGGTGTACTGTTTTCCCTCCTTGTAAATCTCACATTTGATGATGGACCACAGGTTCTCAATGGGGTTCAGATCAGGTGAACAAGGAGGCCATGTCATTAGATTTTCTTCTTTTATACCCTTTCTTGCCAGCCACGCTGTGGAGTACTTGGACGCGTGTGATGGAGCATTGTCCTGCATGAAAATCATGTTTTTCTTGAAGGATGCAGACTTCTTCCTGTACCACTGCTTGAAGAAGGTGTCTTCCAGAAACTGGCAGTAGGACTGGGAGTTGAGCTTGACTCCATCCTCAACCCGAAAAGGTCCCACAAGCTCATCTTTGATGATACCAGCCCAAACCAGTACTCCACCTCCACCTTGCTGGCGTCTGAGTCGGACTGGAGCTCTCTGCCCTTTACCAATCCAGCCACGGGCCCATCCATCTGGCCCATCAAGACTCACTCTCATTTCATCAGTCCATAAAACCTTAGAAAAATCAGTCTTGAGATATTTCTTGGCCCAGTCTTGACGTTTCAGCTTGTGTGTCTTGTTCAGTGGTGGTCGTCTTTCAGCCTTTCTTACCTTGGCCATGTCTCTGAGTATTGCACACCTTGTGCTTTTGGGCACTCCAGTGATGCTGCAGCTCTGAAATATGGCCAAACTGGTGGCAAGTGGCATCTTGGCAGCTGCACGCTTGACTTTTCTCAGTTCATGGGCAGTTATTTTGCGCCTTGGTTTTTCCACACGCTTCTTGCGACCCTGTTGACTATTTTGAATGAAACGCTTGATTGTTCGATGATCACGCTTCAGAAGCTTTGCAATTTTAAGAGTGCTGCATCCCTCTGCAAGATATCTCACTATTTTTTACTTTTCTGAGCCTGTCAAGTCCTTCTTTTCACCCATTTTGCCAAAGGAAAGGAAGTTGCCTAATAATTATGCACACCTAATATAGGGTGTTGATGTCATTAGACCACACCCCTTCTCATTACAGAGATGCACATCACCTAATATGCTTACTTGGTAGTAGGTTTTCGAGCCTATACAGCTTGGAGTAAGACAACATGCATAAAGAGGATGATGTGGTCAAAATACTCATTTGCCTAATAATTCTGCACGCAGTGTATATATATATATATACATATATATATATATATATAAGGTCAGAAAAGAATAAGGTAAAAATGAAGGTAAAACAAACAAGGCGCAATCTGGGCCATAGCTACAGTGGGTGCAGAGGTACCAGTCATTTCTTTACCTGGCAGCTGAGGGCCCCAAAGAGCACTCTACCAAAAGGAAATACAGCAGTAGCACATGGTAGGTAGGGGCCCTGTTATATATTTTGCTCCTAAAGAAGCTTCAAATTATGTCTCCTAAAGGAGTTATGTTTTTTACATTGCTTGAACCGTACTAAATTAAATTCATAATTAAACGTTGATGTGTATGAACCCCATAACAGTACATATTGAAAGTAAAGGTTATATTATCTGATATGTCAAGATGGAAAAATGAAACAATCTGTCTAGTCCTTGATTGCAAAAATGGCTGTTCCGTAAGGGGTTAAAGATGATGGCTAATAGGAAACTAAGCCATGTAGTGTTCAAGGACTGCCAGGAAGAAGTTATAACTTTGTAATATGTCTTATGTTTATTTCAGGTTTGCACGATACTACATTCGTTCCGATGGCTCAGAGTTCCGGACCTTGATCAAGGCCTTTGGCATAAGAATTGATGTCCTTGTTTATGGCAATGTAAGCTTAAAGGAAAAAAAAAAGTCTTCTATATGTGAGAGAAAATTATAGGAGGGGAGTTATTATTTGATTTTCATCAGTTATCAGGAGTTGTAAATCTGGATGCAAGCCATTTTGTGCAAAATTGTGTGACCAGACACGGAATTGCGGATCCGCACTTCTGGGTCCGCACTTTCGTTCCGCAAAAAAATAGAACATGTCCTATTGTTGTCCACAATTGCGGACAAGAACAGGCATATTCTATTAGTGGCAGCAATTTGCGGTCCGCAAAATGCGGAACGCACATTGCCGCTTTCCGTGTTTTGCGGATCCGCGGCTCCGTGTATCCGCAAAACACGTTGCGGACATGTGAATGGAGCCTTAAGATGTGTGGCTTTTTAAAAATGTCACACAAATATTGGAGTTCCTGGCATGGGGGCTAGCACTTTTGCACTCCATTTAGTACATTTACGGCACAGTGATGGCACCAGCTCAGGTGATGCACAGCTGACACCCTACTGCAACACCAGCAATTGCGGATGACAGGACTCACAGGTGTTAATCCCCTTAGATGCCACAGTTCAAAAGTGACTGCAGCATCTAAGCCTTCTCCCTCTGTAATATTGGGATACGAAGAAAAAAAATTTTTTATTAAAAAAATCATTTTGCTACTGAACAGTCCCATGATTAAGAAAAGGATAAAATAAAGAAATTGTACATGTTTAAATCAACATATGTAGGAATAGATCAATTAATCTGCTACAGAGCAATTAAAGCAGTTTCTTCCATAAACCGTATTTTAATGTGACTGTGCTCCTCAATATTGCGCTCAATTCTCCATTCCAAATCCGGTCCTTTGCAGCAGAATACACTTTAATGTAGTTAATAATAAAGGTGCTATTCCATATAGTATGATGTAACAGATGAACATTACTCTTGGCTCTCTGCAGCTCTCGCCACTTGATAGCATTCTTCCTACCTAGGAAGCTAAATGTCCGTGAGTCAGAACCTCATGGGGAGATTTATCAAAACTGGTGCAAAGGAAAACTGACTTAGTTTTCCTCCATTGTGTCTGATGATAACTCAGAACACAAAAACTATAATGACGCATTTACATGAGCCAACTGAGCAGGCAATGATGAAGGAACCGTTCCTTCCCAAGTTGAGAGCTGCATTTAGATACTGCAATCACCTCCACTGTATCGGGACGAGCGATCCTTACTGCAGTCACTCATCCCGTATAGATTCATCGTTTCTAGGCAGCAGATCCCTGCGTACACAGCATGTTCTGCTGTCCGGAAAGAATTATTTACTGTGCTTCATGAACAATCATTTCACCCAATGAACAAATGTTTGCTTGTTCATTGGGGGATCGGCTGGACCTTTATATGGCTGATTATCGGGACTGGGTGTTCCTACGAATGTTTGTTCCTGATAATCTGCCTAATAATAGTCCCCTGTTAAGGGTCCTATATTCACAATATTAGGTATAATTTGGATCTGGTTGCTATATTTGAGACTTGGTTCAACAACTGCAATGACTTTGAAATAGTCATACTTGGATACACACTGTACAAGAAAGACAGAGTAGACAGAAGAGGTGGTAGAGTAGCCATTTATGTCAAGGATAGTCTTAAAGGGAATGTGTCATCAGAAAATGACCTGTTTAAATAATTTTTATGATGTTATTTTTAATTTTCCATGTCACTTTTTATATTTCAACTAAAACAAAAAATCCTGCAGTTTTTGCACTGGCCACTATGTCTAATAATTGGCGCCACTTCTTGGTTTGTACAGATCACTTTACTGCAGTTAACTCATTCTAATCCTGCCTGTAATGATATCACCTCTGTGTACAGATAAGACCGGATCCTCCATTCACAGTAGGTGATTGTCAGAGCTGATCTATTCCTTCCTTATACAATGACCTCTGCACAAGTCACAGAGAATGCCTAGAAAACTCTCCCATAGAAGTCAATAGGGTCCCCACCTGTTCATTGTGTCTATGGCCCATGGGGCTGCCGTAAAGCATTTTTTGTATGCTGTTAAATGCTGTTAAGAACAGCTCAGGCAAAATGGCCATCCCCATAATCATGTTCAGGAAATAAAATAATAAAATATACAATCAGAAAATAAAAACAGATTAGAAAAAAAGGAGATGTGTTACTATCGAGTTTTAACTGGCAGATACAATTTTTGGTGACAAATGTCCTTTAAATCTACAGTAATTGAGGAGACTCACAAAATACTATCAACTGTTTGGATTTGCATGCAAATTAAAGAGGGAAGTATTATTACGATTGGTGTAGTATATAGGCCTCCAGGGAAAAGTGGCGATTATGATAACAAGTTGGTGCATGAAAGGTCTCAAATGGCAGAAAATTGAGATATTGTAGTTATGGGTGACTTCAACATACCTGGTGTAGACTAGAATATCTCCTGTGCTGTTTCATGCAAGAGCAGAAGTCTAAATGATGCGCTTATGGGAACATCTCTGAAACAGCTAGTGAAATCACCAGCCAGAGGAGAAAACATTCTAGATTTAGACTTCACAAATGGGGATTTGGTATCTGAGGTTAAGGTGGAAGAACATTTGGATTCCAGTGACCACCTATAGATTTATATAAAATCGAACTGGGAACAATCTTACACTACTACGAAAGAGCTAGACTTTTCAAGGACTAATTTTAAGCAAACAGGGGAGTGTTTAAAAGGGGAATTCAAAGGGTGGAAAACATCAGCAGATTAGCAAGAGTAAAATGAGGAAGAGACCACTATGGTTTATTAGAGAAGTAAGTAACATAGTAAAAGAAAAGAAAGTGTAGCTGAGAGAGAACTGTATAAAACTAAACAGAAAGAGGCCAATCATATCACAAGAAGAAGAAACTGCCTAGTTTCCCACCTGGTATGTAAATCCATATCCATATCTGTACAGGGAGGAAGAGACGGATGTATTTCTCCCTAGCTGTGAGCTGCCCAGTCGCAGCGGAGAGCGTCACAGCCAGGGAGGAGGAGACGCCCCTTGAGACATCTCCTCCTCCCTGTACCGATGGTATGGATTTACCTACCTTGCCGGAAACCAGAACAGAGGGCACAGCAGGGGAATGGAGCAGCACATAGAAAATAAAAAGAGCGATATCACATGTCATCAGTATGCCCTACCCTGCCAGCTATTTATATTTATTCATGGTAATGTCAGAACCGATGCAAGGTCCTCTTTAAAGTTTAAAAGGTCAATGGGTACATGGGTCCAGATGACATCCACCCCCAGTTTTCAGAAGAAAAAGATCTAGGGATCCCAATATCAGCTTCAAAATGAGTGTGCGGTGTTGGCAGGCAGCCTAGGATGCTTGGCTGTATTACTAGAGGTATAAACAGTAGGAAGAAAGAGATTGTGATCCCGCTGTATAGAGCTCTAGTGAGACCACATCTGGAATACTGTGTCCAGTTCTAGAGACCCCACCTACAAAAAGATATAGATAAAATGGAGCAGGTGCAAAAGCCCGCTACAAAAAAAAACACGATGGAGGATCTCAATCAAAAAACCTGTCAGACCTAAAGAACTTATGGGGTCATTTATTAAGACCGGCGTTTTAGACTCCAGTCTTAATAACCCTGTTCCATGCGCTTTATGCACCAAAGTTATGTAGAGACGCCAGCCTCTACATAACTTAGTTCCTGGCTGTGCCACTTGCTTAAAGGGAGTCTTTCACGCAGATTCACCCTATTAACCTAATAACAGTGTTATGTCCACGGCATCCCCGCTATTAAAACTGTGCTTACCGTTTGTTCCTTGCTAGCATCGTTGTGGAGAAAAACACTTTTAATCCGCATGCAAATTAGTCTGTAAAGGTGCCCAGGGGCGGCGTTACAACGGCCGGTGCCCAGGCCCCTGGGTCATTTTCATATGAAGGCACTCCCCCTCCACCGCGTCTGTCCACCCTTAGTCTCTGTTCTAACCTCCCTCCTCCCGTCCGTAATCCCGCGCATGCGCCAATGAACGTGATATCGGCGCGTGCACATTGAATGAGCACTGTCGGACCGGGGCATCACAGTTTAGCCCGCGCATGCGCGGGATTACGGCCGTTGTAACGCTGCCCCTGGGCGCGTTGTTTTTCTCCACAACGTTGCTAGCAAGGAACAAACGGTAAGCACGGTTTTAATAGGGGGGATGCCGTGAATATAACACTGTTATTAGGTTAATAGGGTGAATCTGCGTGAATCTACATCAGCTCCCCTGCCAACAGGCGTGGAAAATGATAAATGAGACGGGCTGGCCGGCCCACCCCTTTCCCTGCCCCGTACCTGCGTTTTCTGTAACCTCAGAAACGTGGCATGAGTGGAGAAAAGTTGCAGATTTGACCACAAATCCCCTTTGCGACCGAATCTGCGGCAAAAGTACATAAATGACCCCCTTAATCTGTGAAGGGAAAGTGGTGACATGATCAAACCTTTTCAATATGTTAAAGGCATATATAAGGTTCAGGAAGGAAGTGTTTTGATTAAAAAAAAAAAAAAAAAACCCAGCACAAGAACAAGGGGCCATAATCTAAAATGTGGTAGATCATGACTACTTATGAGCGAAGTATTCTGCTTTGCCGAATTTTACAAAAAAATTTGCTTCATGACAAATTGCTTTGTAAGTTGTGGGTGCGATTGCACCGCACCCCGTCATTGTACCCCTCAGATGCCGCGTTCACAGCTGATTGTGGCATCTGACAGTAATAACAAAGTATAAAAAAAATAAATGAAATCATACTTACCTCATCCATTTAATTGCGGAGAGATGGCGGCCTCCATCTTGATTGAAGATCTAGCATGAAATCTTGCTTGGCCCGTGCTGACGTCATGCGTCACTTCACATGGGATTTTGTGCGAGATCTTCAATCAAGATGGTGGTGGCCGGCTCATCGCAATGAAAATGATGAGGTAAGTATGATTTTTTTACCTCCATTTAGGGAAATTATGTTTTTTTTTACCTCCATTTAGGGAAATTAGATTTGCTACCACAAAGCACGAGGAAATTCGGCTTTGCGGCAAATCGAATTTTCCCTAAAATTCAAAACGAAGTCCACTTTGCGCACTTCGATTTGCTCAACACTAGGGATGAGCGAACCCGAACTGTATAGTTCGGGTTCGTACCGAATTTTGGGGTGTCCGTGACATGGACCCGAACATTTTCGTAAAAGTCCGGGTTCGGGTTCGGTGTTCGGCGCTTTCTTGGCGCTTTTTGAAAGGCTGCAAAGCAGCCAATCAACAAGCGTCATACTACTTGCCCCAAGAGGCCATCACAGCCATGCCTACTATTGGCATGGCTGTGATTGGCCAGTGCACCATGTGACCCAGCCTCTATATAAGCTTGGGTCACGTAGCGCTGCTGATACAAGCGTAGGGAGAGGTTGCAGCTGCGACGTTAGGGCGAGATTAGGCAGATTAACTCCTCCAAAAGACTTCATTCAGTGATCGATCTACAGCTGTGGATCATTGAACTGCTTCTATTCAATTGCTCAGTGTTTTTAGGCTGCCCAGAGCGTTTTTCAGTCACTTTTTTCTGGGGTGATCGGCGGCCATTTTGTGGCTTGTGGTACGCCAGCACAAGCTACCACCAAGTGCATTTAACCATCAAAAGTGTGGTTATTTTTTGCTATATCCTACATCAGGGTCAAGCTTTCATCAAGTGCATTTAACCATCAATAGTGTGGTTATTTTTTGGCCATATACTACATCAGGTGCAGGCTGAGCCTGTGTCACCCAAGTGCATTTAACCATCAATAGTGTGGTTATTTTTTTGGCCATATACTACATCAGGGGCAAGTTGAGCCTGTCACCCAGCGCCTAAAAAATAGGCCTATCATTTATATTCATCCAAATCAGTACTGTTTTAGCTGGTCAAGTTATTTTTAGTGACCGTAAAAGCACAGTTTTTGTTCTGGGTTGAAAAACAATTCCCAAATTTGCAATTCTCAAAATTAGTGGTTTCTGCTGTATCAGACCTACTTTAAATCTATCCCTAAAAGGGTATATTAGATTCAAGGTGCTGATAGGGTCATTCTGAAAAACTTAACACACACGCTACAGTGCAGATACAAGTCTAATTCTGTGATTAAACGTATACCTGTCACACAGCGCCTAAAAAATAGGCCTCACATTTATATTCAGCTAAATCTGTCATTACTGGTGTGCCTGTATTAGTGTAATACAGTACCTAAATAGATAGCCAGACAGTGTTAGGTGTCTGTAAAAAAAGGCCTGAATTTTAATTCAATACATTGGCCCGAATAATATTTTTCTTATTGTGGTGAACGGTAACAATGAGGAAAACATCTAGTAAGGGACGCGGACGTGGACATGGTTGTGGTGGTGTTAGTGGACCCTCTGGTGCTGGGAGAGGACGTGGCCGTTCTGCCACAGCCACACGTCCTAGTGTACCAACTACCTCAGGTCCCAGTAGCCGCCAGAATTTACAGGGATATTTGGTGGGGCCCAATGCCGTTCTAAGGATGGTAAGGCCTGAGCAGGTACAGGCATTAGTCAATTGGGTGGCCGACAGTGCATCCAGCACGTTCACATTATCTCCCACCCAGTCTTCTGCAGAAAGCGCACAGATGGCGCATGAAAACCAAGCCCATCAGTCTGTCACATCACCCCCATGCATATCAGGGAAACTGTCTGAGCCTCAAGTTATGCAGCAGTCTCTTATGCTGTTTGAAGACTCTGCTGCCAGGGTTTCCCAAGGGCATCCACCTAGCCCTTCCCCAGGGGTGGAAGAGATAGAATGCACTAACGCACAACCACTTATGTTTCCTGTTGATGAGGACATGGGAATACCACCTCAGCACGTCTATGATGATGACGAAACACAGGTGCCAACTGCTGCATCTTTCTGCAGTGTGCAGACTGAACAGGAGGTCAGGTATCAAGACTGGGTGGAAGACGATGCAGGGGACGATGAGGTCCTAGACCCCACATGGAATGAAGGTCGTGCCACTGACTTTCACAGTTCGGAGGAAGAGGCAGTGGTGAGACCGAGCCAACAGCGTAGCAAAAGACAAAGAGGGAGCAGTGGGCAAAATCAGAACACCCGCCGCCAAGAGACTCCGCCTGCTACTGACCGCCGCCATCTGGGACCGAGCACCCCAAAGGCAGCTTGAAGGAGTTCCCTGGCATGGCACTTCTTCAAACAATGTGCTGACGACAAGACCCGAGTGGTTTGCACGCTGTGCCATCAGAGCCTGAAGCGAGGCATTAACGTTCTGAACCTTAGCACAACCTGCATGACCAGGCACCTGCATGCAAAGCATGAACTGCAGTGGAGTAAACACCTTAAAAACAAGGAAGTCACTCAGGCTCCCCCTGCTACCTCTTCTGCTGCTGCCGCCTCGGCCTCTTCTGCTGCTGCCGCCACCTCGGCCTCTTCCTCCGCCTCTGGAGGGACGTTGGCACTTGCCGCCCAGCAAACATGGGATGTACCACCAACACCACCACCTGCGTCACCAAGCATCTCAACCATGTCACACGGCAGCGTTCAGCTCTCCATCTCACAAACATTTGAGAGAAAGCGTAAATTCCCACCTAGCCACCCTCGATCCCTGGCCCTGAATGCCAGCATTTCTAAACTACTGGCCTATGAAATGCTGTCATTTAGGCTGGTGGAGACAGACAGCTTCAAACAGCTCATGTCGCTTCCTGTCCCACAGTATGTTGTTCCCAGCCGGCACTACTTCTCCAAGAGAGCCGTGCCTTCCCTGCACAACCAAGTATCCGATAAAATCAAGTGTGCACTGCGCAACGCCATCTGTGGCAAGGTCCACCTAACCACAGATACGTGGACCAGTAAGCACGGCCAGGGACGCTATATCTCGCTAACTGCACACTGGGTAAATGTAGTGGCTGCTGGGCCCCAGGCGGAGAGCTGTTTGGTGCACGTCCTTCCACCGCCAAGGATCGCAGGGCAACATTCTTTGCCTCCTGTCTCCTCCTCCTCCTACTCAGCTTCCTCCTCCTCTTCTTCCACCTGCTCATCCAGTCAGCCACACACCTTCACCACCAACTTCAGCACAGCCCGGGGTAAACGTCAGCAGGCCGTTCTGAAACTCATATGTTTGGGGGACAGGCCCCACACCGCACAGGAGTTGTGGCGGGGTATAGAACAACAGACCGACGAGTGGTTGCTGCCGGTGAGCCTCAAGCCCGGCCTGGTGGTGTGCGATAATGGGCGAAATCTCGTTGCAGCTCTGGGACTAGCCGGTTTGACGCACATCCCTTGCCTGGCGCATGTGCTGAATTTGGTGGTGCAGAAGTTCATTCACAACTACCCCGACATGTCAGAGCTGCTGCATAAAGTGCGGGCCGTCTGTTCGCGCTTCCGGCGTTCACACCCTGCCGCTGCTCGCCTGTCTGACCTACAGCGTAACTTCGGCCTTCCCGCTCACCGCCTCATATGCGACGTGCCCACCAGGTGGAACTCCACCTTGCACATGCTGGACAGACTGTGCGAGCAGCAGCAGGCCATAGTGGCAGCACGCACAGGTCAGTCGCACTGCGGATCAGCCCCACTTCACCACCAATGACTGGGCCTCCATGCGAGACCTGTGTGCCCTGTTGCGCTGTTTTGAGTACTCCACCAACATGGCCAGTGGCGATGACGCCGTTATCAGCGTTACAATACCACTTCTATGTCTCCTTGAGAAAACACTTAGGGCGATGATGGAAGAGGAGGTGGCCCAGGAGGAGGAGGAGGAAGAGGGGTCATTTTTAGCACTTTCAGGCCAGTCTCTTCGAAGTGACTCAGAGGGAGTTTTTTTGCAACAGCAGAGGCCAGGTACAAATGTGGCCAGACAGGGCCCACCACGGGAGGAGGACGAGGATGAGGAGGAGGTGGAGGAGGATGAGGATGAAGCAGGTTCACAGCGGGCTGGCACCCAACGCAGCTCGGGCCCATCACTGATGCGTGGCTGGGGGGAAACGCAGGACGATGACGATACGCCTCCCACAGAGGACAACTTGTCCTTACCTCTGGGCAGCCTGGCACACATGAGCGACTACATGCTGCAGTGCCTGCGCAACGACAGCAGAGTTGCCCACATTTTAACGTGTGCGGACTACTGGGTTGCCACCCTGCTGGATCCACGGTACAAAGACAATGTGCCCACCTTACTTCATGCACTGGAGCGTAATAGTAAGATGCGCGAGTACAAGCGCACATTGGTAGACGCGCTACTGAGAGCATTCCCAAATGTCACAGGGGAACAAGTGGAAGCCCAAGGTGAAGGCAGAGGAGGAGCAAGAGGTCGCCAACGCAGCTGTGTCACGGCCAGCTCCTCTGAGGGCAAGGTTAGCATGGCAGAGATGTGGAAAAGTTTTGTCACCACGCCACAGCTAACTGCACCACCACCTGATACGGAACATGTTAGCAGGAGGCAACATTTCAATAAGATGGTGGAACAGTACCTGTGCACACCCCTCCACGTACTGACTGATGGTTCGGCCCCATTCAACTTCTGGGTCTCCAAATTGTCCACGTGGCCAGAGCTAGCCTTTTATGCCTT
Source organism: Bufo bufo (assembly GCF_905171765.1). NCBI lineage: Eukaryota > Metazoa > Chordata > Amphibia > Anura > Bufonidae > Bufo > Bufo bufo. The sequence goes on from NC_053394.1 coordinate 159,156,990, forward strand.
GGAGGTGCTGGCCTGCCCGGCGGCCAGCGTTTTGTCTGAACGTGTATTCAGCACGGCAGGGGGCGTCATTACAAACAAACGCAGCCGCCTGTCTACAGCCAATGTGGACAAGCTGACGTTCATAAAAATGAACCAGGCATGGATCCCACAGGACCTGTCCATCCCTTGTGCAGATTAGACATTAACTACCTCCCCTTAACAATATATTATTGTACTCCAGGGCACTTCCTCATTCAATCCTATTTTTATTTTCATTTTACCATTATATTGCGGGGCAACCCAAAGTTGAATGACTCTCTCCTCTGTCTTGGTGCCGGGGCCTAAGTATGTGACAGTGGATTGTTCCAGTGGTGGGTGACGTGAAGCCTGATTCTCTGCTATAACATGAAGACTGATTCTGTGCTGACATGAAGCCAGATTCTCTGTTACGGGACCTCTCTCCTCTAAGTGCCGGGGCCTAAATATGTGACAGCGGCCTGTTCCAGTGGTGGGTGACGTGAAGCCTGATTCTCTGCTATAACATGAAGACTGATTCTGTGCTGACATGAAGCCAGATTCTCTGTTACGGGACCTCTCTCCTCTGTCTGGGTGCCGGGGCCTAAATATGTGACAGTGGCCTGTTCCAGTGGTGGGTGACGTGAAGCCTGATTCTCTGCTATAACATGAAGACTGATTCTGTGCTGACATGAAGCCAGATTCTCTGTTACGGGACCTCTCTCCTCTGCCTGGGTGCCTGGGCCTAAATATGTGACAGTGGCCTGTTCCAGTGGTGGGTGACGTGAAGCCTGATTCTCTGCTATGACATAAAGACTGATTCTGTGCTGACATGAAGCCAGATTCTCTGTTACGGGACCTCTCTCCTCTGCCTGGGTACCGGGGCCTAAATATGTGACAGTGGCCTGTTCCAGTGGTGGGTGACGTGAAGCCTGATTCTCTGCTATAACATGAAGACTTATTCTGTGCTGACATGAAGCCAGATTCTCTGTTACGGGACCTCTCTCCTCTGCCTGGGTGCCTGGGCCTAAATATGTGACAGTGGCCTGTTCCAGTGGTGAGTGACGTGAAGCCTGATTATCTGCTATGACATGAAGCCAGATTCTCTGTTACGGGACCTCTCTCCTCTGTCTGGGTGCCGGGGCCTAAATATGTGACAGTGGTCTGTTCCAGTGGTGGGTGACGTGAAGCCTGATTCTCTGCTATAACATGAAGACTGATTCTGTGCTGACATGAAGCCAGATTCTCTGTTACGGGACCTCTCTCCTCTGCCTGGGTGCCTGGGCCTAAATATGTGACAGTGGCCTGTTTCAGTGGTGGGTGACGTGAAGCCTGATTCTCTGCTATGACATGAAGACTGATTCTGTGCTGACATGAAGCCAGATTCTCTGTTATGGGACCTCTCTCCTCTGCCTGGGTGCCGGGGCCTAAATATGTGACAGTGGCCTGTTCCAGTGGTGGGTGACGTGAAGCCTGTTTCTCTGCTATAACATGAAGACTGATTCTGTGCTGACATGAAGCCAGATTCTCTGTTACGGGACCTCTCTCCTCTGCCTGGGTGCCTGGGCCTAAATATGTGACAGTGGCCTGTTCCAGTGGTGGGTGACGTGAAGCCTGATTCTCTGCTATGACATGAAAATTGATTCTGTGCTGACATGAAGCCAGATTCTCTGTAACGGGACCTCTCTCCTCTGCCTGGGTGCCTGGGCCTAAATATGTGACAGTGGCCTGTTCCAGTGGTGGGTGACGTGAAGCCTGATTCTCTGCTATGACATGAAGACTGATTCTCTGCTGACATGAAGCCAGATTCTCTGCTATGGCATGAAGAGACTGATTCTCTGCTGACGTGAAGCCAGATTCTCTGCTATGGGACCTCTGTCCAATTGATATTGGTTAATTTTTATTTTTTTTATTTTTATTTTAATTCATTTCCCTATCCACATTTGTTTGCAGGGGATTTACCTACATATTGCTGCCTTTTGCAGCCCTCTAGCTCTTTCCTCGGCTGTTTTACAGCCTTTTTAGTGCCGAAAAGTTTGGGTCCCCATTGACTTCAATGGGGTTCGGGACGAAGTTCGGGTCGGGTTCGGATCCCGAACCCGAACATTTCCGGGAAGTTCGGCCGAACTTCTCGAACCCGAACATCCAGGTGTTCGCTCAACTCTACTCAACACTAATCATGACCAATGCCAGGAAATATTTTTACGCCAAAAGAGTAGTTGAGGCTTGGAACAGACTACCAGCAGATGTGGTTCGTAAATCGACAGTAAGTGAATTTTTTTTTTTCTCAAGAAAATTTTTATTGTCAAATATGAATAAAACATGGTAGCAGATGTATTGTGGACACAGCCACACATAAGTGATAAATACACATATGTCTCATGATAGTTGGACGCAGCCACCACTTGGTAATTTGACAATTTTTAATATTGTATGAAGTCCTACGGCACCCGCTCGGATGCTGCCAACGTAGAACTTAGGATAACATTAAGGAAAGAACCAAAACAATAATATATTTGGTAACCAACAAGGAAAATTCTAAAGGGAGGAAAAGGGGAAGAAAGAGAATATGGGGAAAAGAAACTGATGAAAAGACATCGAGGACATATAAATTCCTACATAAGTTGAACCATTCCAGGCCACTAAAAAGAGTCATTCAAGGATCCGGATAGGGAAGCTTGACTACCGGGGCATAGGGAATTTAGCCAGCCAAGGGGACCATGATGTATAGAAATATTTGACAGTAAGTGAATTTAAACATGCCTGGGATAAACACACGTCTATCCTAAGATACGTAGTAAGCAAATTAGATCTAAGACTTTGTGGTCTTGTTCTGAGACTTTGTGGTCTTCTTCTGATGTCATTTTATGTTTTTATGTTCGAAAAAAAGGCATCAAATTGCTTAGTGGCTTTAAAAATAAAAAAAAGTTTTAGCTGACAGAATCAGAAAAAATTCTATTGGTCCTTTAGGCCAAAATTAGCTTGGTCCTTAAGTGGTTAAATGGGTTGTCTGTGAAGACAGAACACCTTTAAGCCCTTAACACCCAGCACTGTACATGTACGGCACAATTAGATGTCACTTAACACCCAGCGCATATAGCGCATATACGGCGCACCGATCGGGCGGGTGCAGGAGCTGCGGCCGTCCGATCCGCGGCAGGAGTCCGGCAGTTACTGATAGCCGGACCCCTGTTGTATGCACCAGCATCGGTGAAATCACCGATGCTGGCGCATTAACCCATGCACGGCCGCGGTCAGCGCTGAACGCGGCACGTGCGATGTCCGTGCAGGGAGGAAGCAGCCATCGGGTCCCCACGCTGCTATGACGGGGACCCGATGGCAGGAAAGGCGCACCTTCCTTAGGCATCGTGGCTGCCTTCCGGGAGAGCCTGTGAGATCCAGTCCCCTGGATCTCACAGGCAAGCAGGCTGTAAGTGTGTTACAGTGTGCAATACACTTACAGCCAATGCATCACAATATAGAAGTATTGTGATGCATTGTAAAGTGGATCAGACCCCCAAAAGTTGAAGTCCCAGAGTGGGACAAAAAAATAAAGTGAAAAAAATAAAGTTTAAAAAAAAATAAAAAAAAGTAAATAAAAAACGTTTGTAAAAAATAGGGAAAAAAGACATATTAGGTATCGCCGCATCCGTATCGACCGGCTCTATAAAAATATCACATGACCTAACCCCTCAGGTGAATACCGTCAAAAAAATAAAATAAAAACTGTGCTTAAAAAAAACATTTTTTTGTCACCTTACATCACTAAAAGTGCAACACCAAGCGATTAAAAAGGCACATGCCCCCTAAAATAGTACCAATCTAACCATCACCTCATCCCTCAAAAAATGAGCCCCTACCTAAGACAATCACCCAAAAACTGAAAAAACTATGGCTTACAGACTATGGAGACACTAAAACATGATTTATTTTTGTTTTAAAAATGATATCATTGTGCAAAACTTACATAAATAAAAGAAAGTATACATATTAGGTATTGCCATGTCCATAAAGACCTCCTCTATAAAAATATCACATGACCTAACCCCTCAGGTGAACAACGTAAAAAATTAAAACGGTGTCAAAAAAGCCATTTTGGGTCACCTTACATCACAAAAAGTGTAATAGCAAGTGATAAAAAAGTCATATGCACCGCCAAAATAGTGCCAATCAAACCGTCATCTCATCCCTCAAAAATGATACCCTACCTAAGATAATCGCCCAAAAACTAAAAAAAAACTATGGCTCTCAGACTATGGCTCTCAAACATGATTTTTTTTGTTTCAAAAATGATATCATTGTGTAAAACTTACATAAATAAAAAAAGTATACATATTAGGTATTGCCACGTCCATAACAACCTGCTCTATAAAAATATCACATGACCTAACCCCTCAGGTGAACACTGTAAAAAATAAAAAAATAAAAAGTGTCAAAAAAGCAATTTTTTGCCACCTTACATCACAAAAAGTGCAATACCAAGCGATCAAAAAGTCATGTGCACCCCAAAATAGTACCAATCAAACCGTCATCTCATCCCGCAAAAAATGATACGCTACCTAAGACAATCGCCCCCAAAAAAAAAAACTAGGGCTCTCAGAATATGATACAGCATGATCTAACCTGTCAGATGAACATTGTAAATAACAAAAAATAAAAACAGTGCCAAAACAGCTATTTTTTGTTATCTTGCCTCACAAAAAGTGTAATATAGAGCAATCAAAAATCATATGTACCCTAAAATAGTACAAAACTGCAACCTTATCCCGTAGTTTCCAAAATTGGGTCATTTTTTGGGAGTTTCTACTCTAGGGGTGCATCAGGGGATCTTCAAATGTCACATGGCAGCTTAAAATTATCCCATTGAAATCTTCCTTCGAAAAACCATATGGCGTTCCTTTCCTTCTGCGCAATGCCGTGTGCCTGTACAGCAGTTTTCCGACCACATACGTGAACTACAGAATCAGGGCAATAAATATTGAGTTTTGTTTGGCTGTTAACCCTTGCTTTGTTAGTGGAAAAAAATTATTAAAATGGAAAATCTGCCTAAAAAGTTAAATTCTGAAATTTCATCTCCATTTTGCATTAATTCTTGTGGAACACCACAAAGTTTCTAAAATCAGTTTTGATTACCTTGAGGGATGTAGTTTCTAAAATGGGGTCACTTTTTTGGAGTTTCTACTCTAGGGGTGCATCAGGGGGTCTTCAAATGTGACATGGCAGCTTAAAATTATGCCAGTGAAATCTGCTTTCCAAAAACCATATAGCATTCCTTTCCTTCTGCACAATGCCGTGTGCCCGTACAGCAGTTTACGAGCACATATGGGGTGTTTCTGTAAACTAAAGAATCAGGGCAATAAATATTTAGTTTTGTTTGGCTGTTAACCCTTGCTTTGTTAGTGGAAAAAATTTATCAAAATGGAAAATCTGCTAAAAAAGTGAAATTTCATCTCCATTTTCCATTAATTCTTGTGGAACACCTAAAGGGTTAACAAAGTTTGTAAAATCAGTTTTGAATACCTTGAGGGGTGTAGTTTCTAAAATGGGGTAATTTTTGGGTAGTTTCTATTATGTAAGCTTTATAAAGTGACTTCAGACCTGAACTGGTCATCAAAAAGTGGGTTTTGGAAATTTTCTGAAAACTTTCAAGATTTGCTTCTATACTTCTAACCCTTCTAACGTCCCCAAAAAATAAAATGGCATTCACAAAATGATCCAAGCATGAAGTAGACATATGGGGAATATAAAGTAGTAACTATTTTTGGAGTTATTACTATCTATTATAAAAGTAGAGAAATTGAAATTGAAATTTGGAAATTTGCTAATTTTTCCACATTTGTGGTAAATTTGGTATTTTTTTTATAAATAAAAATGATTTTTTTTTACTCAATTTTACCACTGTACTGAAGTACAATATGTGACGAGAAAACAATCTCAGAATGGCCTGGATAAGTAAAAGCGTTTTAAAGTTATATCCACATAAAATGTCAGATTTGCTAAAAATGACCTGGGAAGAAAGGTGAAAAATGGCTTGGTCCTGAAAGGGTTAATATTGGCATCCTAGAATTTATTGTGTAACTGTATTTGACATTTTTTACCACATTCAGGCCTTATGTTTTTTGTTCTCTTCTTTTCTCCAGGCTGGGAAATTCAATATTATTCCAACCCTTATTAATATTGTGGCAGCCTTTACGTCAGTTGGTGTGGTGAGTTTTATTTTATATGTATGTATGGGAATAAATAGGCTTAAACAATGGCTATGTGAATAAATTATTTACTGAATAATAGCAGTGATAAAGACATGCACAGATACAGCAGCAGTTAGATCATATAAAAGCATATAAAGGATCAGTCTTGGTAAGCTCTTGGCAATGCCCAAGATGGTGGAAAACAAACAGATATGGTAGTGTGTGGAAAAGAAGTCTTAGTTGGAGCTGTTAAGGGAAATATTAATTATTGAAATTTAGGGTAATCTCAATAATTAATATTAATAAATAGGCGTACAATCATCTACTGTGACTCCGCCTATCTATCCTGCCTCCTGGCTGTCCCGCCAATGTTAAGGGAGGTATTAATTATTGATATTTTGGATAATACCAATAATTAATATTCATAAATAGGCGTAAGCCGTCTAGTGATGACTCCGCCTATTTATACCTAAAATAAGGCTTACAATTTGCTCAATTGCCTTACTCTATACTGAACTACATGCGGCTATTGCTGCGGCGCCTAATACAACAAAAAGACTATATGCTGTGCTTAAATAAAAGGTATTTATTAACACACTACACGTCTACAGTCTAATAATTGCTTATAATTATATAGCTATATCAATGTAATAGATATATATATATTTATAGCAGCACACAGTAATATATATAATCACACTATAACAATACAAACCTAACTGCACTACACAAGTCAATTCCCAATTCCACCCCACACACTATCTATACATTACACTCATACATATATTAATACCAGCAACCCACCCGCCTGGCTACTCACTACGGGGTACAATGGGTAAAACACAAATGGTGGCACTGCAAGGGTTAATACTTGCAGGCCAGGGATATAGACAGGGATGTAGCCCTGGAATACAGCAAGGGTTAACACAAGATTGGTGGGTTAACACAGGGTCAGGGCTGGTACAGGGGTACAGCAGGTATAGCACACACTGCTGTAGGAGTACAAGGCAGGTGATAACGGGGAATGCAGGGGTTAAAGCAGGCCAGGGGTAAATGGGATCTGCTGGGCAGGATCAAGGTGTTAAATATCAGGTGGGATACAGGGGGTTGCAGAGCAGGGGTTACTGCTACTTAGCCAGCTTGTTTGTCTCAACTTCCTCCATGGGGAACTGTTCGGTCCATCTTCCTTCATGGAGCTGCTCCCATGTGTGTCTCTGTTTGTTGTTCAGTTCCAAGAGAGAGAGCATTTGTCCTGGCTTGGCTAATATAAGCCCAAAAGCAGGCCACCTTCCCCCTCTTCAACAGGAGGGTGACTGGCCCCCTGAGGATGGTGGGGGCATGTCCAGCCCTGCTGGAGATGTTTTGCCAAAAGGCAAGAAGATCTTAAATGATCCCTTGCCTTTTGAAGTGACCCAGAGCTGGACATAATTGTCCAGCCATCTGGTGTCACTTCCCTAGTAGGAATGCAGGAGGATTAGACTGGGGGGGGGGGGGGGGGTGACTGGGGTCATCTACTCTGGCCGCATATAGGGCTATATAAGTATCTATATATATCTATATATATATATCTATATATCTATATATATAGATGTATGTAATATAAGGGGCATACACACATCTATATATAACAATATACACTGCGTGCAGAATTATTAGGCAAATGAGTATTTTGACCACATCACCCTCTTTATGCATGTTGTCTTACTCCAAGCTGTATAGGCTCGAAAGCCTACTACCAATTAAGCATATTAGATGATGTGCATCTCTGTAATGAGAAGGGGTGTGGACTAATGACATCAACACCCTATATTAGGTGTGCATAATTATTAGGCAACTTCCTTTCCATTGGCAAAATGGGTCAAAAGAAGGACTTGACAGGCTCAGAAAAGTAAAAAATAGTGAGATATCTTGCAGAGGGATGCAGCACTCTTAAAATTGCAAAGCTTCTGAAGCGTGATCATCGAACAATCAAGCGTTTCATTCAAAATAGTCAACAGGGTCGCAAGAAGCGTGTGGAAAAACCAAGGCGCAAAATAACTGCCCATGAACTGAGAAAAGTCAAGCGTGCAGCTGCCAAGATGCCA